>NC_051186.1:93191770-93450025 GCF_013339695.2 Rhipicephalus sanguineus
ATGAGGTACGTTGAGGTGGGCTGCGAGTGCGTGCGAAAAGCTGCTGAATTACAGGATTTTCGTTTTGTAACTGGGAGCACCAGTCCCTGGACTTCCCGAAAGCTTTGATCCACACACGTCATATCACACGGACGTATCCATGCAGCGCACAGTGCTTTGTGATGTTAAAGGAAGGCATGCTGGTTTTTTTTCTGTTCACGTAGGGCGATAGATATGATAAGAGTGAATAAAAATCCCAGTTTCACCCGCAGGACGATGAAATGAGTGCGATAGCAACAATTAAGTAAAGCTGGCAGCTATCTCTTCTAGATCCAGTCTCGCGTAACTCTACAAAATGGTGCTGTAAGAGAACACAGCCACTCCAGGTAGGAAAGGGGATTTCGCACAGTCTCTGAGTTGAGAGCGCAGCATGTAGAAGGGTATATGAGCCGTCCGCTGATGCTTGTCGAGACAGCAATTTTGATTTCATTAAAGTTAAGGCGAATCATTGCACTGCTGTTTGAAAAAAAAGAACAATATTTTTTCCTATTCTTTGATTGCTTAATTATCTGTTGGTCTCATTAGTTGTGTCTAACAAAAAAAAAGACCCCTCGAAAATTCCACTTCCTTCGTTAAGATTACGACCAGACACTTGCGTTAGCCCTAAAGTAAAAAGCAACTGCAAAAACGTCTAACTTTGTCATTTAATTACTATGCTCGCTTGTCTAAGCTTAGTTCGCTTCCTTTACGTTGCTGATTTGTAGGTACCTCAGAGATCGTAACGACGTCATGAGAAGGGAGAAATAAGTTTCCACCACAATACGCGTACAAAAGTTCGAAAGAGCTTTGTTCACCATAACTTGATCAGGCGTTCTGTTCCTTAGGACGTTTATAAAAGAATAAAGTAAGAATTACAAATGTAGATCCGAACGATGTGATACGCGTGGAGTGTTTAACATACACTAAAAAAAGTCGTATAATAAAGAGAAAAAGAACGGCAGCTCAATTACAGTCAAGAACCGAAACCGAAACGAAAGCTCTTTTTTGTTTCGGCGGCGACATCCTGTGCGAAGCTGTGGAACTAAGTCACGGGCTGAAAAAAAAATGCTGATCCGTCGCCAGGAATCGAACCGATGACGGCGCGGTTATGCCGCGCTCTGAACTTGAGCGGTCAACTCGCTCGGCCACGGTGGACCCGTGTCGCCTGTGGTAAGCAAGGTTTATCAATTTACCACACAACATTTGAGCGACCGCGCTTCAAAAAACGCGTTAGGGAACAATGTTATGCCAATTGCGGCAAGTTGAGAATGGCTTTAAACGAAAGCTGAGTGTCAGGACTACATGTGATTTCCTGACCATTAACATAACTTGCTTAGTTTTACGACAGTGACCGTTTTTGTCTCGAAAAACAGGCCACATTTCCGTCGTTTCCATAGACTCCCATTGTACAATCTTTAACTGCTCTCTGGGAACAAAATTGAAGCTTACTGCAACATGATCGCTGCAGTCCTCTCGTGCGTTTAGGTTCCCAGAAGCGCTCTGTTGTCTGCGTTTTTCAACATTCCCCTCTACACTTAATTATTCGGGAAAAACTCGCCAGTTCCATTGAAAACGCGCTAGCTTCGCGCCGGGGCCGCCAGGGGCGCTGGCTGCGATGTGTCCACCAAAGCTGGATATGCTGACAAAGAATCGCGTTAACATACGTAATAAACCATGGTAGAAGAGCAAAATAAAAAGATGGCTGATCCCTCCGTCATAGGAATCGGTATAACAAAAACGTGAAACGTGCCGTCACAGAAGTAGTTGATTGTTTATAGTGCACTGACATATGATAGCTTGTACAATGCCTATTGTTCTTTGGCAGATATATCACCGCTTGATGTGGACGCACCCACATTGACGCCTAGTGGCACATCTTCGTACCGACGAGTAACGCCAATGATCGTGATTTAACCCTTGCGGTTGCTGAAGTTGTCAAGATATACCTGTACACCGCATATGGTGAATCCCACGCAAAGACGTTCCATGACGATGTCGACAGGGAAGGAGATCCTGCAGACGTGCGATAAACCCGCGTGGCGTGCTCCAACAAGAGTTCGGGACGAGTAACAGCAACTAGAGTGAATTCATGGTGGGCACCACTTTGAAGGACGCGTTAACATCGGGCAAGGTGCCCATGATGAACGGAACATGGTTCCCTTTAGCGGGATATGGTTTAATTTTTTTGTCATGCAGAACACGAAAGGTTCTTTCCTTTTTTTAAAGCAAAGCTTGCTACGAGTTACAGATATCGGTGGCTGCGGCGTTGTACGCGACGAATGTACAGAAATTGTGGCCCTCAATGGTGCACCGGTCGCATGCGTATTTGTATGGGCCGTTTTCCAATTACTGATGGCCTCTCGATCGTGGGCTTGCCGACGAACAGCTGTTTCTGACATGGCACTGTGACCTTTTATCGAGGTCACTTGCCATTTCAGGTTGCCACATTTCACTGCTGCCTGTATATGAACGCATGACCGCCGTTGTTGCCTGTAGCAACTGAAGTGTTGCGTTGCTAGGCACGTGGATGAAGATTTAATTCTCGGCATGAAGGAAGGAAGCAGTTAGGAGGGAGCATTGCGCAATGCGATAGAAAGAGAAGAAGGAATACAAAGAGAAAGGAGGGAGCATTGTGCAATGCGATAGAAAGAAACAGAGAAAAAGAAAGAAAGAGAGAAAGAAAGAAGGAAAGAGAGAGGAAGAGAGAGAGAGAAAGAGAGAGAGAGAAGGAATAAAAGCGAGAGAGAGAGAGAAGGAAAGAAAGAGAAGGAAGGAGAGAGAATGAAAGAAAGAGAGAAAGAAAGAGAGAGAGAAGGAATAAAAGCGAGAGAGAGAGGGGGAAATAAAGAGAAAAAGAGAGAACGAAAGAAAGAGAGAAGGAAGGAGAGAGAGAGAAGGAACGAAATAGAGAAAGAAAGAGGGAAGGAAAGAGAGAGAAAGAAGAGAAGAGAGAGAGAGAGAGAGAAAAGTAGTAGGTCAGGTACGCACCCGCCGACCTTCGCTTGCCCCCATTTTCACAACAGGGCAAGGGCTGCTGAATTTTAGGGGCGAAGCTCCTAAAGCCGTGGATCTGTACATGCATGTCTTTCGTGGTACGTGACCGCCCAGTTCTATGAAGTGCGCTTGCGAGGAACCCACTACGCTGTAAATCATCATATTTTAGGGGCGAAGTGCACTTGCGAGGAACCCACTACGCTATAAATCACCATAATTCTAAGTGCACTTGCGAGGAACCCACTACGCTATACTTCCTAAAGCCGTGGGTCTGTACATGCATGTCTTTCGTGGTACGTGACCGCCTAGTTCTATGAAGTGCACTTGCGATTAGCAAGACTTGTGTTTGGGCAAGTTGGTTCATGCATGATACGGGCATACGAGCGCTATGGGACGGGGACATAGACAAGAGCGCCTGTCCAGTGTGCCTCTTGTCTATGTCCCCGTCCCATAGCGCTCGTAAGTCCGTATCATGCACTTGCGAGTCTTACGAGTTGCGAGTTCTATGAAGTGAACTTGCGAGTCTTGCGTTTTTCTTAATGATGTAATGGGCGAACTTACACGGGAGAGTTACGGTTTTACCGATCATCTCCCCTCTCGAGCTTCGCCCCACTCATCATCATTCATTCCGTGAATATGGCGTGATTTTTTTCTTTTCAAGGATTGCGGCAACTGCGATGTCTTCGTAGATATATCTGAAAGTATTCACGCAGATATTATCAGCTCCTTCTATACGCAAAGACTGCGTAATACATTTTATCTGTAGTAAATCGAATGTCTTGTTCTCATCTGTGTTGGTCATTTTGAAAGGTTGGTTACATTTTGCTGAGTCCTTAGCTACCTGTTCTGTTATTATATTCCTTTCCAAATGGTACCCTTTACAGAGTATTAGTTGCGGCCTATGAGCGTGTGCTGAAGTAAAAGGGCTCATTACACTTGCGAAACCGAAATACAGAAAGTGTAGAATATGAAAAGTCATTTCTGAGGAATACCGCGAGGTCCAGTAAGATTTATTAAAGGCAACAGTTGAGATTCCGCCGTTCGTTGCATTGCGTTTTTTCTTTCCCCAAAGAAAATATACAGGCACTATGTGAATGTATCTCTAAGAAACGTGGCTTTCTACACTAGTGACAATCACATTTAATAGGATGGTGTCTCATAAGCATTTGTTCCTTAGTGCTCAGCTTCAAAAGCTACCAACGCCAGAGTTATTCCCTTGTAGCCCGTAATTTACTGTACGTTTCCTGGCTGGTTCCTCCTCACAGCTGCTTCGGGCTCGAATAAAACTGTCTAACAGGTAATTGCAAATGAGATTCAATGATAGCGGCAACCATTCCCTTGATATGTGTGCAATTTAGGAGATTCGTTTGCTAGTTTGCTGCTGTGTAGTATTATGCCCTATGTACGGCAGCTTTCATTTTACAGGGCCGAAGTACTTGCTCAATGGCGCGGCAAATGTTGAAAGCACAAGATCGCCACTCCATTAGAACAGTTGACGCCACGCAATCGAAATTATCTGTACTGTTCTTTTCAGTCGCTGCAACGGCGCAGAAGCCAAACTACCAAACAATCTGCTTCTGGGATGGCTTCTCCCGCTGGCGGCGTCATCGTTACAACTCTGCCGTTAGCGACGTCCCCGCTAAACTTTGCAGCGCAGTCGTCTACTCCCACGTGACCGTCGACGACAAGAGTGGCTGGATTAGGCTGACCGATAAGGAGCTGGAGCTCGGTACACGTAACTTCCTTGTTTTTCTTTGTGACTTCTCGCTCGTGAAAAGCGTTATTAGGTCACCGGCTCCATTTCATGAAGTAGTGGCATGATAGAAGGGGCCCGTCAATACTCGCAGCGATTACGCCGACAGCAATTATGTGAACAGCCTAGAAATGAAAAGATGTGGGGTCTCCTTGGTCTGTCCTTTATGATAAAAAGAATCAATTTAATTTCACATTTGAGCAGATTTGTCGGTCAATCACGTCGACAATGGTGACATGATTCACGAGAAGCGCGCCACCACACTGAGGCTCCATTTATTACTGAGTAGACAAAACAGCTTTCCTTTAATTAAGAAAGTTCAAAAACTGCAGCCGCCACCCATTCATGTCTACATCACTTCCTACAATTGTTGGTACACGTCAATTGCAAATGGCAGACAAGGATAAGTGAAAGCGGGTTTACGAAACTGAGCACTCATTCACGCACTGCCTCCGATTGCTCACCGCGGGGATTGAATTTTTCATCAAAGCAATCGGTATCGCGAGCGTCAGTCATGCAAATTCTGGCCAACCCAGAAGAGTCGTTACGGATGCAGGCACATCCAATGGGCGCTTTTCTAAATTGTAAGCCTAGCTTCTCTGCCGTGCAGTTTGCCCTACAAAGAGCGGCGTGGTCATTTCTACAAAACAATGTACTGCAAACGCTGTTTCCTGCTGCTGTGATGGGAACGATGTAGACTCGGCTGTCGTGATATAATACATGAAATGCAAATACGAGCTCATCATGATTTAAGTAGCGCATTGAAGGACGAGGCAGAGAAAAAGAAGGTGCACAACACGGGCGCTAACTCGCAACTGATTTTATTCAGAAGAACATGCTAATATAAAGGTGAAGAACAACACAAAAAGGAACAGAAACATATAAGCTTTGTATCATCTGCAGGTTCCGCTTAGGTATTGAAATTCCGCGTCACTTAGCGCGATGGATGGTAGACTGATACATTTTCCTCCTTTCCTTGAATGTGGAACGCTTCGATGACTTCTCTTGCCATCTGTTGTCTGACCTAAGCGGAACCTGCAGATGATTACAAAGTTTATTGTTTTCTGTTCCTTTTTTTTGTGTGTTCTTCACCTTTATATTAGCATGTTCTTCCGTATAAATCAGTTGCGAGTTAGCGCCGTGTTGTGCACCTTCTTTTTCTCTGTCCTCCTCCGTCAATGCGCTACTTAAATCATGATGAATCCGTACCAACTAGCTCAAGTTTCAATTCTCATGCAAATCGAGCATCTGCCCCTCAAATATTGTGTTCATTGAAGCCGTGATAGCTGCCGCCATTAGGTGGGTGAATGTGCAGTGCAGAAAAGCACATTTGCGAATTACGAAAAGTCTCTACAGTCATATCAAGTACCTAAATAGTGTGAAGTATCAAAGAAGCTTAGAGCAAACGAAAACAAAGTATGTGAGTCCTTATTCGTTATGATTAGATACCGGGTTTTATGCAAATGCCTATTTTGTTCCTTGCGCTCCTCTCGAGCCATTTTGATATATGAGCATGAATTAGAGTTAAGAAGGACTTTTATAGTGTTTTTATAGTGCCTATAAATACCTGTTTTTGGCGTTCGTGCATAAACGCTTACAAATGTCTCTAAATGTCTATTTTCAAAATTGGCGCTTATATGAACATCATTTAGCCTTAGTTTCGCTCCCGGGTGCAGTTTGAGAACTGTGGGGTTCAACCTAGTCTTTAGTTAAGCCAACTCCCGAAAACACACCTACAGCATAAGTGGGACAGTAAAGTGGGACACGCCGGCGAGCATTGCCGCCGCGCTGACCTGGCACGAGCGTTCGGCGAATGCGAACCCGCGGAGTGGAAGGAGTGTGAAGAACAAAACAAATCAAGAAACAAAAGCAGGTCTGCACGCAGCTTTTGTTTTGTTTGTAATTTACTTTTTAAGGTGTTCACTGCAGTAGCGTAGCCAGAAAATTTTGTTCCAAGGGGTTCAACCATACCTTATGTATATTCGGGCGTGCACTTCTTTGTGTGCGTGTATATACGCATGCAAACTTAAAAGTTTCGGGGGCGGGGGTCGGTTGAACCCCCCCACCCCATCTGGTCAATAGGGGGAAATCCTCCCTTCTGGTTATTTAGCGATCTGGCTCTCTGCTCCTGTTCTGCCCTTCTCAGTTATGCCGAAAGATACGAGTGTGTTGGATTCGACAGTGGACACTTGACTCACCCTGCAAAACACGGGAGAGACCATGTTCTACGAACCGTGCGAGACAAAGCACAATTGCACGGCTATGCTGAACTGTTGGCGCCTTTATGCCATCTTAAGGAATAACATTATTGTTTTCTCTCGCAGATAGAGGTCGCGCACGTCTTCGTTTGAAATTTTTGCGTTTATGTGAAAGTTTTTGTGCCTATATTTATGATTTTGGAGGCCTAGGACCGTTGTTTTGCCTGCCTATTTCTAGCGCCTAAAACGAGCTTTTTTAATGCCTAAGAATACGACCTCTAGTTATGATTATCCAGGACCATTAGAACACACTCTAGCTGATAGGTTGTTCAAAATGAGCTTAGGCAATCGACGACCTCATTTTTCTGTTTTTCTTTCACCCAGATGCAGAAGCAAAATCTAATGCCAATTCGTGGATGTACAACCCCATCTGGCTACTGCCCCAAAACAGTAAGCGGACAGCTCGTTTGCCACACCATTCTTATGAACGCCTCATCAGTACTTCCTTTTCACAAAGACTATTCCCTCTTCCCTGTTTTTTACAGAAGTCTTCGCGCAGATGAGGGATCTCAAAAAACGCAATTCAAAGCTCAAGCTCTTATTAGCCGTGGGCGGCCCTCACGACCCAGTGGAGAAAAACTGGCAGCTCTTTTCGAATGCGCACCTCTGGAAGGACATGGCGGACAGTCTGGCGAAGTGGCTGAAGACGTACGACTTCGACGGTGTCGTCCTGGGACTTCTTTTTCTGGCACGGGTCGCTTCACGACTCGGTCCGCAGCTGGGACAATGCGAAGTTCATTCAGCCATTTCTTAGGGTGAGGGAGAATATACCATTGAAATTGATGTAGTATACCCCTGAATAAAATGAACATCTAATAAAGGCACAGTACCCAAGAGCATGGGTGCCGGCCGGGGGTGCAAAAGCGAATTTTTGTTTAAAGAATTCGTCCCTCGCATTGTAATCCTCAAGGTGGAGAGCAGAGATTAGAGCTGTCGTATGTCTCCTTCGTGCATCTTACAGATATGCCATTACGCTTTCTTCATCACCACGCAAGATTGGCCCTCTCGCAATATTTGTAACAGAGAAAATCAGTAAATTAGCGAGAACCTGTTGCCTCCCTAAATATAACCAACAGTAGTAAGAAGCAACATTATGAATGGAGAAGCATCTTCCTGTCCTATTCAACTTTTTTTATGGAGAATAACTCAGTTAAAAGGGATTATAAACAGCCTATAGGCTTAAGAGTGCTAGACTCATATTTATTTCAAACTGGTAACAAGAGCAGGATGAGTTAGGATTTCGAACTGCAGCTTTTTACTAGTTAATCCTCGTGTGTTTTTATTTATGGCATGCAGCAAATCAACCAAGGCCTGAAAGAGCACAAAAAGAGTTGGAGCATCACCTTCACACTACCGGCTTTTGACAGCACCACTCATCATCTGTTCGAAATCGAGAAGCTGACGCAGTGAGTATTCAAGGAATGCTCGCAAATACAAAACCAACGCAAAAATACTGAAAATAACAGAAACTATCAGAACAAAAACGCCTATGAGCGCCCACATCACTCACTTCATGCGATTCTTAAGAATGAAGGCTGTTATGAGAACACAACAGCAGCCGATTTCGGTGGCGTAGTTCTCCGCAACCGCCGGCGTCCGTAACCTCTATCGCGCGTAATGAGAGAAAATCAAATGCAAAAAAACATCCCCGATCGGATGAGACTAGACCCCGGGCCCTCAGCGTGGCCGGTTGAGTATTCTACAACAGAGTCAAGCTGGTACTAGAAACTCCGTCGTAAAAAGACCCCATACAGGCGTCATGTCCGAGCAAGGAATCGCGTTAACATATGTATATAGCGTGGTAGAAGAATAAAATAACAACCAGGCGTCACACAATGCGAAATGCGCAGGGAGTGGGTCGTTGAAAACTTCCAACCCATCACAAAGGGCTCGGCCATAATTCTTCATCGTCATCAGCCACAGCATACGCAAAGTGCCTTACAGATGCGTAGCGGGTACCAAGCTTCTCCGCAGAATGACGAATAATGGCATAGTGAGTGATTCCCTACTACACAAAGGTTATCATGATTTATGGCGTAGTGGGCACCTTGCAAGCGTACTTGTATTAAGCGCCTTAAGAGAGTTTACAACAAGCTCTAGAACGGCCGCTCTTCCAGCGTTCGCTGGACTGTGCTGCGTGTTCGGCCAGGTATGGCGAATTTTTATATCACTGGATTGATGGTTTTAAACCCAGGACGAAATGAACCTTAGGTTCGTCTGAAGAGAAAGTGTATTTCACGCTGACTTCGCAAATTGTCGGAAGATGAAAAAGTAAAGAAGTGACAATTATAGCCATGCTTGAGTAACCCGATGACCGACAGGATGAAGGTCTTCACACAAGATGATGTTCGTAAAGATTTTACCCTTCATGCATAGATATCCATACCTGGCCCTTTGGAGACACTAAAACAAACGACATAGTGGCTGCCTAGATGTTCTTGCTATTTGCTGCCCCAGAAGCAGATCAACGTCTGCCTGAGAGGTGGCTGTAGCCGTAACGCTTTTATAGAATATCATCCGGTCGTGATTCTGGGGTCAGCAACTCGCACTCAGCGGTTCCTGTTTACTTTGAGCTGCTTGAAGCCTTTTCGAAAACCATTCCTCAAGTTTTAATGAAGAAACACACCTTTTTTTTCGTTCTTGTCTCAGTGCCGCCTCTTCAAGTCCACTTATTCGTGACGACTAACTTACGCTGACTTCGCGACCTAGGTTTCTTATAGTCTCGGAACTTTCTTGCGCTGTTTGCACAATTACTTCACCTCAAATTTCTGGGCTTTTTTTGTTACATTCAATTGATACTGTTCTTTACTGTACAAAATACAAACCTGCATGTTAACTTCAACAGCGTTTTAACCATTTTTCTGCATATTTGTTTCAGTCAAAAAGCATGAGTGACTTCGAAAAACCTGAACATATTTCTTATTTTCTTATCGCATTTCCTGTTTTCAGAGAAGTTGACTTTTTCTTGGTGAAAACTAATGACTGCCTCGAATTTCCAAAGGGCGCACTCCTAAACGTTGCAAGGACCATCGACATGACCGATGCAAGTATACGTGAAGCTCCTTTGTTTTATTCTCCTTGTCAGACTTCTGAACGTTCTTCTACTAACCCTCACCGCTGTACAAGCGCATGGTGTTTGGATAAGCAAGCTTGCTTGCACGGCCCCTTGCTTTTACAGCCAAAGCTGTTATGACATCATTTCACCGGCCGTTTTTGGCGCCGTAGTTGTCCGCCGCCCCGCCGCCGCTGCCGGTTTCCGTAACCACTATCACTCGAAATAACAAAAAAAGAACGAAAGAAGAAAATGATTCCAGGATGGAACGAGGTTCGAACCTGGGCCCTCTGCGTGGGAGCCCAGTATTCAACCTCTGAGCCATGCCGGTGCTTGAAGCTGCTTTGCAAGAAGGTCCTATACAGGCTTCATGTCGGGAAGGAACCACATTAGCACATGCAATATAGCGTGGTAGAAGAGTAAAATAAGCACCAAGCGTCGCACAACGCGAATTCTGTAACCAGGCGTCACACAATGCGAATTGCGCAACGAGTAGGTTGTTGAATTTCCAACCCATTACAAAGGACTCTGCCATAAATCTTCATCGTCATCAGGCACAACATCAACAAAGTGCGCATAATGCCTTACATGCGTATAGCAGGTACCAACGCTCTCCGTAGAATGACGAAAAATGGCACAGTGCCTGCTGCCCTACTTCTCAAAATTACAATTTTTTATAGCGTAGTGGGTTCCTCGCAAGTGCACTTGTATTGGTTCCCAAAGAAGCCCATAAGCACATGATTGACTTCCTCGGGGTCTCAGTAAAATTACACTGATTTATAGCGTAGTGGTTCCTCGCAAGTGCACTTGTATTGGTTGCCAAGGAAGCCCATAAGCGCATGATCCATTTCCTCGGGGTCTCAGTAAAGTTATTCGTCCCCCCCCCGTCCTCTCTCCCACGTCAACGTATGTTATACAGCATGACGGGAGAGGGAAATAGCGACCGGAAGTCACCCAATGCAAATTACATACCTGGTGGGCCGTTTAAAGATTCCAACCCATTACAAAGGGCTGAGCCATAATTCTTCACCGTCATCAGTCGTCGCGTCAAACAAAGTGCCCATAATGCCTTACAGACGTGTAGCTGGTCCCTCGCTTCTCCGCAGAATGACGAATAATGGCTTAGTAGTTACTTCCCAACTTCACAAAAATTGTGATTTATGGCGTAGTGGGTACCTTTCTAGTGTACTTGTATTGTAGCCCCAAGAGAGCTTAACAGGCTCTAGAAACGCCGCTGTTCCAGCGTTCGCTGTGACTGTGCTGCGGTTTCTGCGCAGGCCTGGTTTTCACCTGCTGGCACCCTGCGTGTCATTGTCCAGTCTCCCTTACCTGCTGGACGTCCAACTGAAGGAGACTTTGCTCACAATTTCACCAACCGGTTTACGCACTCAGCTTGCTTGAACAACTAAAATATGCTACTCGTAGCCTAATGCAAGCATTCATAGACCTCTGTTTTTATGTTTTGTAAGCCAGTGCGTTCACGAAGTATTATAATCATCACGACGTACACCACGCTCAGCATGGTTTTTGACATGGTTTTAGTACAACTCAGCTTGTAGAATTCTCGCATGACATTTCACACGTTCTAGACTCCGGATTCTTTCGTGACGATTGCAAGAGGCCCGCAGTCCCACCGGAGGGGTGTAGCCTGCTACTCTACCCCGGGGTCCCCCACCCCCGGTGTAGAGTAGCAGGCTAGAGCATAATATCGCTCAGGCCGACCTCTCTGCCTTTCTATAAATAAACCTCTCTTTCTCTCTCTCTAGACTCCGGATACCAAATTGACGCAATCGACACTGTTGACAATCGACAATGTTGCATATTCAAAACTTCTGCATAAAATTCGCGCTATATTTAACGATTCTTCCTTGGTTGGCTGGATTGCTAGCTTTTTAAACAACCGTTCCCGGTACGTTTCGTTCAATACCTCAGACTCGTCGCTAGTGAATGCGTCGTCCGGAGTACCCTAGGGTTCAGTCCTGGGGCCACTTCTGTACTTATTGCACAGAAATAATTTGTCGAATTTGGTGTTCGCCAAAATCCACGTATACGCCGACGACTGTGCACTGCGCAATTAATAAGAATGATGACCGCACTTTACTTAATGATTACATTACACAATTTTGCAAATGGTAAATGGATATAAACTTCGTTAAAACAGTCACTATTTCCTTCTGTAAGCACACCTCTGTTTTGTTCTTCAATTACTCATTCAATGGCTCCTCTCTGAAACGTGTGTCTAGGCCCCGTCTTCACACCCAACATGTCTTGGTCTAAACATAAGAAATACACATGCAATAAATCTCTAACCAAATTGGGCTATCTAAATATTCCATTGAAAGATGCTCCAAGCGAAACAATATTACTAACATGTAATCGCTCATCCGTTTCATTCTCGAATATGTCTGCCTTTTGTGGAACCCTTGTAAAGTATCGTACATTAACGCACTAGAATCCGCCCAAACGAAAGCCGTCCGTCTCATTTTCCGCCATTACGACTGGAATTTCCCACCCTCCGTTAACCTTGCTGCGCTAGGCCTACAACTCCTGTCCGAGCGACGCGATCTCGAGCGCCTATATTGCTGCATATTCTCGTAACACTCCACGCTACTCATTGACTAAAGAATATCTGTAATCCCGATAAACTGAACCTACAAGAAATAGCAACAAACTTAACCTCACAGCCCATTTTTACCACGTACTAACTTAAAGTCATCGCCTTTCCGCACACTATTGAAAATGGAATGTATTGCCTGTACAACTAGACCATTACCCTGAAAAGTTTTTTGTGTGAGTGTATTGATTCGCACTATGTTTCTAAGTGTTGTTGTATTCTCGTGTTTTTTTTTTCTTTCCTGGAATGTGCATTCCTTTGGTGTTCTCTTGTACACGAAACTAAAAAACCCACTCCTGCGATAACCCAAATTGGGCAGCAGTATGTAAAATATATAAATAAATAAATCACTTCTTTTGCAATGCAGGCAGTGTATTTAGAAAGCACAGCGCAGCATAACTCGGTCGTGTTGCTCCTAGCCCGCAGAATTCAGTGGTACAGGGCACGAACATGCAGGTTTGGATCGAAGGGACTCGTTTGTCGTCTATGGACGGCTGTCCTAGACAATGTTAAGTACACTAGCTGCGTGCCTTTGACCAGCAACATGAATATTAAGAGTGAGTCATGCATGTGGTGATTTACCATGACCTGTGTCAAGCTGAATTTCTTAATTTATCGTTTATAGAAAATATAGTTTGTATCCTCTAAATTATCCGGTAAGATCAAAGGGAGCGTTAATTCCGTAACTGAATTCTAGGTAAAAAGAGTGCACATCTCCGCTGGGTATATTTATTCCATGTAAAGAAGAAATATCTGCACTAGTGCTGTGTTCAATGTTTCCTGATAGCCACGGGAACTTGACCTGTGGACTCTGAAAAAAAATACATGCAAGGGAGCCGCAAGAAGACGCGGTGTAAAATAAGTGCTAAGCTCTGATACCTCGTAAGAGGCTCATTTTTTATTTCTCATTTGTTCGGTTTTATTTTTCACTCTGGAACTTTTCCTCTCATTTATTTTTATTCGCGCAAGCATGCCCACCTGCAGCTTCCCGGTCACCCAGATTACGTTAAGCATGTCAAGCAGCCACTGCAGCGCTTCATAAGAGATCATATGTTAACCTGGCACCTTGCGTACAGTTTTGCCTAGTCAATGGCGGCCTGAAGCTCGGTAATTGTAAACGGCACTTGCATCCCTTCGATGTCTGACTAACTGCGAGTCGCACCAACTTCCGGAAGCAGGCCATACGCATAGTCGAATTGTGGTGGGGCGTGATCGCACGCTGGGAAATAGAGCCCTCTAGGGCGAAAATACTTTTGGAGCAAACTTGCTTGGCGTACATCCAGAATACAGACACGCACTGGTTGGCGAGTCCGTCGTCTTGCAATACTTTTTGTGAAATGTATTCTTAATAGCTCATGCTGCAATCTGCAGTTAACATAGTAAACGTGTTTAGTATTGTGGTAAAACCTGGCAGTTTAATAGGAGTGCGATCTCCGAGTGTAATACATGTGACTAATCATGTTATCGTGTACGCATAAAAAGAGAATAAACGTGAAACGGGTCACGAACCACTTTTCTAAGTATTCATCCGTTGACTACAATATCGGAATTTATTGCCTTATGAATCGATTACCGCAAATGGTTCTCGAATCCGTCAGGAACGAGCGGAGTTACCGAGGTTCGTCGGCACGCTTTAAGCGCTTTCGCTCTTCTCTCGTCCCGACGAGCGCGCTGGAAGATACAAAGAGATAACAAAAGCGGGGGATGACACGGACGAAAGTTACGTCAGGGCGTGTCATCACCTTGAGCGTGAGTGATGAAACGCGATCGCTCGCTCCCGCTGTGATTACCGCGCGGGCGAGTGTTATCACTATGTAACGTTAGTAGACTATGGAGCGCGGCGCCGGCACGTGGCGGCCCACCGTGGCAAGAAGCGCATCTGATCCAATAGCCCCTCTTGATTTATGTCGGCTGTTGGCTAATAGTATGATATCCGTTCTTGGACGTCAAACAGCAGGCGCCGGCAGCTTCGAAGAGAGTGAGCACAGGCCTCTGTATGAAGAGAGGGCGCTGATGAAAATGGCAACTTCGCGCTCCGTTTGCAAGCTCTCTTTGCCGGGCTGATTTGGCTGAGATGTTCACAGCAGTGTCTGCCATCCGCAGGTTGAGTTTTCTCAGCAAGCCCGTGTTTCATAACCCCTTGAAGTAAACTTGAACTAAGGTAAGAAGCAATCTTGCGGCAATCTCTCATATCATAGAACTCGCATGCTATTGCTTTCATATATTTTTGCAAATATAATTGCGGGATTCTCGCTATGTGCATCGCATGAGAAATCCTGGTACGTGTCATAATTACTTCGTTTGTTCCCTTAGATTGACAGAGCGGAGTTGATAGCAATGAAAGGTGCCCCACGCGAGAAGATAGTGCTTGAGATTCCGCTGTCCGGTCGGACATACACCGCGGTGGTCGAACCCTCTGGACTCCACACCGTATTCCCGGGCCACTCAGGACCCTACACCAAGCTTCAGGGATTCCTCGCATTTTTTGAGGTAAGTAAAAAAAAACATGGCTGATCCTTCCGTCATAGAAATCGGTATAACACTAAAGAGAAACGTGTCTTCACAGAAGTAGTGCTTATTGTGTATTGATATAAGAGAGCTTTTACAATATCTATTGGTGTTTGGTAGCTATAGCACCGTTTGACATGGATTCACCCACGTTGACGCCTAGTGGCACATCTCCATCGCGACGACTAACGCCCACGATCACGATTTAACCGTTTGGGTAGCTGAAGTTGTCAAACTCAACATTCGCCGGTCGACATCGTTGCCTTTCTGGGGCGCTATTGCAGCAGTTTTATTAGTCGGTGCTAACGTACTCGAAGAAGTCGGTGGCGGAGAAACACTGTTGGTACATATGGAAGCAGCAAAACTCCCACAACAAGCCGTCACATGCTAAAGCGAAGTGAAAGGCAAATAACGTAACTGCGTCTATGGCGACTCCTCGATACTAGCGCGGCCAGTGTCTCTCGCTGGTATCGCGAAGCTTTAACCATGGCCTCCGAGATTGCGCGCTGGCAGGTTTCCTGGCACGTGCAACATCAGAGGCCATACTTTAACTGCGTCGTCGCCTAATCGCTCACCTGTCAGCGCTAGTAAGTATCATGACGCAGTACATCACTTCGGCGCTCACAGACGGCGGCAGCGCCCGGCCCAGCCTAGCCCTGCCGTGCAAGAAAGAATGTGTGAGAGATATAAACCACGTCTTCGGAGTCTCGTGCGTGTGCTTCGGTAGCCTAGTCAGTAGTGCGCCGGGCGCTTATTGTCGCGTGCCTAGAGGGCGTAGGTTCGATTCTCGGTGGCGGAGCTTTTTCCTATACAGTTTTTTTCTTTCTCACGTTACCGTCCATTTTATGAACATCATATCCGTGACAGAAATACGTCACTTAAGTCTTGGTGGACCCCGGCATAAAACACTTTCATGTTAAAAACAGCAAGAAGTAACGAAATAGCGTTAACGCCTGCTTCATCCTGCCACAGTGCACGAGGCAGCAAATCAGGTGAAAAACACTTAAACGGCTTACCTTCCAATCGCCTCCCTGTCTCTCTTCTCTCGGGCTGAGGGTACATTGTCGAATACAGGGCGAGTGCCATGAAATCAAATCGTAATGCCATAATAATGTACTCGCGGCGAGAAAGTCAATGCTAAGGAAAAGCAGCTGCGGCGAGCACTTTATTGATGTGGCAGTAACGTTATATTTAGCGGAAATTTATAACTGGTTTTGTTGCCATGGTTGCTCTGTTTATGTATTATGTATTTATGTATTTATTTATTAATTTAGGATGCCCCTAAGTGCACTCGTCCGAGGGTGTTACATGGCGGGGGAGGGGCGTGCCCACACACGTGCCCTTTATTCGCAATTGCTCCGTTCTCCCTCCTCTATACTTTTGTGGTCGGGAGAGAGTGAGCGGAGCGTAGCAGCCTTGACGAAGACAAGACCACTTGTCGCAACGCTGGTTCCAGCCGCAGAATTTCCTGCAATATTTACTAGAGGGTACCCAGGCGCTGCGATCGTTCAACCATCATGGGAATTTAGGTTAGCACATGGATTTGCCTAATCTTCGTGCTTGCGGCTTTGAACGCACTAGTGGCTTTGTTTATTGTTGTGCTGCGGCGTTTGCTTCGGATGAAAGAATGGATCGTTGGGCACTTCATGACGCGATTTGAACCGGTGAGCCTAAAAGGTCAAGATTGTGAAGTGGAATTGCTGACTACTGCTGAACTTCGTCTCGCGACAAAGCAGGCCGCAGGCGATACGGAGCCAAACGGAGCCCAAAGAACGAAGCTTAGACAAATCCGTGTACTATCCATCATTTCCATGCTGACTGAAGCTCCATGCGGTGCACCTCCTGTAGACACTAGCGCCAGATTTCCCTCTATTGTATTATTAGGAAACTCTATGGTTCCAGCGGCCCCCCGTATTCGAAGATTTTCATACACAAAGAAAGACAAGAAAAAACCAACGTCGAAATGCAGCCACTAATACATACTATGCAAAAAGAAAGCATGACAGATCTAAAACATGAAATTCCTATGTCTTCACAGCAGGAACATGAAATTTAACTCAAATATGGAGTTTAGACGTCAAAGTATGATTGTGCAACAAATAAATAAGAGTAGTCAGTAGACGCACATATACTTTAGAATAAGAACACACTGATGTAAAATATGCCAATGTGTACATGTGACAACCGGTAGTAATATCTAATCTACTAGGTCGAACCGTTTTCATTCAACGAAATTTGAAAAGATGGTAAGTTAGCTTCATTTGCTATGCTTGTTGATAGGTTATTCCATTGAATTATTGTGCGGGGTATGAATTATCTTGCGTAAAAAAGACAAATTAACGATCAATGGCTTTTAATCATGCATAAAAACCTAAAAGTGAAGACCATATATTTACTGAAGTAATATTGGCAGTCATCGTGAAAAGAGGACCAAAAACAAGGTAAATCACTGAGACTGTTACTCAAATCCACCAGTGTTGTCTGCATTGTCCATGCCAAGGCAAATGAGTTCTCTTCCTTTCAGTAGGTGCAATCAGCGCCAACATTAAGAGCAAGCTTTCGCTCACGGTAGACCCCAGTTTACATAGTAATGTACATGCAGACTGTATTAGCGTCTTGAATTGGGCTGGTTGGTACTTACTGATTTTTGAACGAAGAAACAGCGCTAGAACAGGACGAAGACGAGAGGACACAGACACGAGGCTGACTAACAACGATATTATTGTGTTTGCACGTCAGTATATACAGGGGAAACATAATCAGTATACACATCGGTAACAAGATATTGCTGGAACATTGCCAAATCAGCGTTTTGAAAGATACAACATTTCATTTTTGCGAAGCGATAGCGAAACTGCGCTGACACAACAGTCTCCACTTTTCTGTATGCAAAAAGCCTCATAGATTTCACGGTGACGTTGCTCTACATGAGAGCCTAGAACTTCACAATCTTTAAAAAATGGTTCGCAATCACATTTCCTACAGTGATCTACCAGATGAGTGTTCACGGACACGAATACTGTCATTAGGCAGGCGCTGGACCGATCTGAAGGAAATTTGAAACGAGCACCATAACTGCGGAATCAGTACTGAAATAACCGTTTATATTAGAGGCTTCACTTCTTTTAAACATGGCAAAATGTGACCAATCGATGAAACGAGCTGACGCCAAATGTTTACAAACTTACAACTCAGTTCCGGGATATCGCAGACCTGTAATAGGAAGCTGTTACAACACTTAGAGCTCAAGAACGTGATGCACGAATTCACAGTTTATGTATATGAGTTACCAGATTCACTAGGAATTATTCTGCAAGGGCATTATTATCCAATCAGTCGTATATGAAAAGGTGGTGCATAATATTCTTACGCGAAAGAGGGCTAGTTCGGGGTTCAACGTATTTTCCTACGAAAAAAATATTTTTCGAGCGAAGAAGATCGCTCGAAATACTTTTTTCCTCTTTAGACGTCTTGTGCACTTTATTCACTTGTGATATCGCTTTAATTACAAAGCTACGATCATAAAATATTTCATAATGCACTAACACACTATTTCGCGAATTCATACATTTGAATACTGGTTCATATATCTCACATAAAGTATTTCTTATATGTACATATATTGCGTTTATTTGAGCGTTGTCTATCAAATTGAATTAATTGTTGTGGGAGCAAAAGAATTGATTTCTCTACCCCTGTGTACTTGTAGAGGAATCCCAGAGGCAATGCTGCAGAAAGTTTTATGAGCGCGGACACGGAACCTTGTTTATCCTGTATCTAAGCAATTGGAGCCAACTTCCCAGAAGACATTGACAAATCCTACATAGCCAGAGAACAATAACAGCTTCAATAATACTAATATTAACAATTCTCTGATCCCAGGTGTGCAGTCATATCAAGAGCGGCTGGACACGAGAGCGCTTCGGCGAGGAGGCCTGCTCGTTCCTCAAGCTCGCTGACCAGTACGTGGCCTATGAAGATGACGAAAGCATAAGCCGCAAGGTTAGCCACACACTACTGTGTCTCATGGCCCATATTAGTGTATTTATTAGTTTGACGAGCGACGAGGTACAGTATTGTGTCTCTTCCGAGCAGTTTCGGTCGAGCACATCGGAAAATATTCAAAAAATTTATTTTAATATATAAAACTCGCGCGAAATCGACGGTTCTTGTTCTAGAGTTATATTGGATAGATATTACATGGGCGCATAAGTTTACCTAAGGGGCAAATAACTGTTGGAAATTAATAAAAATAAGGCCTTCCCACAGGACTCGCTTCGGAGGAAAGATGATGTACCCGAAAAGTACAGCGACATCTTACTCCACGATACGCTAGGCCGCAGAACTTATCCGCCAGCTCACCCCAGCCTAACTAGAGAAGAGGCAGCAACCCTCAGGAAATTGCAAACACTACGTTCACGGTATATCACTTCACCGTATCTCACCGACTGAGCACTCGTACATCTGCAAGTACTGTGATGTCCCGGACACTCGATGCCGTATGGTATGAGGATGCATACAAAACCCTTTCACCGCTACACTTACCGAAGAGCAGTGGGAGGCCAAGCTATCGGACCCAGACCTGAAAATCAGCGAAGCCCGGTTCAACGGACGCGAGAGATAGCGAAGGCCCGCGGCTACCTGGAATGAGGAGGCCGCCCACCTTGGGCGCACAGTGCGGTTCCTCAAAATAAACGTTTATTCCTCTCTCTCTAAGCATCCTAGATATACACTATAGGAATTTGTAAAGTGACCTTTCTTCGCCAACCCTCTTCTGGAGAGTACCCATCATTTCTACACGTTCTGCCGTTGTTCCCATAACCAAGGCTGGAAAAAAGTTCACACAACATTCTGAACATCTTTTTTCGCGCGTAGTGCAACCAGAACAACGACACAAGGGAGGTGCACGACATACACAGAGAAGTAGCTTCTGCTGCACTTTCTCTGTGTCCTCATAATGGCCGCGCTGCACTGAAGGAAACCTTTTAAAACGTGGAGGTGACTCTAATCCTTGACTTAGGTGTCTGGTAGGGTCGCCTGCATGTTGGCGTTCGTGTGTCTTGGTTATTCCATGGGTTAACTTTGAGCTTCGCTGAAGCCGATCTCGGAGGCCACGTAAAACAAGCGCGTGGTTGAGATTTAATTTTTTTTTCAGTATTACCCTGACAACTACTTGGCCCTTAGCTTAAGTAAAGTTATGCTCCAATGTTTTATGTATCAAATATAACCCTTATTTTGAGCCAGAATCATAAATTTCTATTTTTTTAGAAAACTTTTTACGAAAATTCGGAAAATCAGAAGTGAGTGCTCGACCGGAAGTGCTTGAAAAAGAAACAAGATTGTCGCTCGGTGCTCGTCGCCGCTAAAAATGACGCACAAGCAAGAGCAGATTTCTATACGAACGGCTTCATATAACAGATCGGCTTAGGAATATCCCCTACCTACAACCCTACGACCAGGTGTAACCTGGCCAGCTCAGTTTATTGTGGGATTACGCAGTCAAATAACGAACATAAACACCCGCGATGGTAGATTAGAAGCTGCCATGTAGCGCTACTAACATAAGAAACGTGAATTCGATTCCCATCATCGACAGCCAGATTTCGATAGAGGCGAAATGCAAGAACAGCTTTTTTATGTTTTGTACATCGATTCAGGAGATCGTTGAGGAACCATACGTGGTAAAAGCTCACCCGGAGTTCCCCCACTACGACTAGCCCCATAATCATTTCGTGGTATTGGCACATCAATCACCAGAACTCAATTAAAAAAGAAATCCAAATTATCTCGCTGTAAAAAAATGTACGCCTTTGAGCGTAGAACTCCTTCATTAAGGGAAAGTTTTCTTTGCTGAGGTTGAACATGTCTGCTCACCCGATCGTTTTTCTTTGAGTTAAGTGAGGCCGATCTTGAAGACTTTGTCGTTTGCTAGTTTACAGCGGCAACGGAAAAAACAACTAGGCACAAATGGCCGATGATTTGAGGAGGAAGGCGAATAAACTTTATCATTACAGCGAGCCAACGGCGGAATCGTCCAAAGTGGAAGGCGTCCTTAGTCCAAGATACCGTGAGCACGAGCTCACAGCTTGGCTCTCTTCAGCCGGCTTCGCTGGTCTTCAAGGCCTGAGCTTTTAAGCTGAGCCTCCCACTAGAAGTGTGGGCTCAACCCTTGAATACCGCCTATCACGGGACCCATTATTGGAGAAACAAAATCTATCCCAGGATCCGAAATGATGGCTTCAAGAGGTACTGCTTCTTGAGGGCCACCCCTGCTTCCAAACACAGATCCTGTCTGCCTCTCTCGTTTTGACGTGCTCGTGAAGAAGACTCTGCTTGTCGCAGTTCTACCCCTCCGGTCTTGGGTACATGTGCTAATCTTTATTCCGCTGCTCCTGTACTTTATACAACGCCAGCCTATTTTCTTCGCAGCACGGCCCTGCAGACTGTATCATACCATGCTGGGTCACAGATTGGCGGTAGGACCGCTTCTGGCAGCGCCTTACTTGAATACCTAATTGCTTTGCTACAGTACTCAGTGCAAAGTATGATCGGTTGCACTGAAGTTAATTAAGCCGTGTAATCACTTTGTCTCTTTCATTCACTCCTAGTCTCGCTAAGTCATGAACATGACACGCAACGCGAGTTCCTCCAAACTGCAGCCACCTTTTATTGACAATAATATGGTCGCTTCAGTATCACCGGCGAGGTTGGCTGCTTCATCGCTAGAATTGGCGAGTACAGCGCATTCTTCAACAGCGTTGGTTTCTTTTTGATGCATTCACAATAAAAAAGCAAAAGAAACACGATATATCTCGTGCACGAAACATGAGGTTCATTTTTAACAGCAATTTAGGTCGTGCGATGTGGGCATGTCGATGTTTCAAGAGAGATTTTTTTTTCTTGAGGCAATGAAAACTTATGTAGTACATTCTGGATACGACAAGTTATCAGAGTCACATGTGGGGCTTTCGTAAACCTACGCAAGCCTGCCGAGCTGGTGCAATCTTCATATGGCCCGGCAAGGGCGGTACTGTCGTAACAACGGAAACACATTTCAAACGATTTCCATTGTACTGGTCGCGTAAAGAGTTCGATATATGTTTCATTGTGCCCACCGAAAACAAAAGGCCGTAATGTCACAAGTGTTCAGCACTTGAGCAGAATTGTAAGTATTAAAGTCGGGCGCCGAATGATGATACGACAAAACCTTAAAAAGGATCCAAAGATGCTTAGACTTCTACACTACACTGCACTTCTGAGCCATACTCAGAAGTCAAGTGCATACTCATATATTATTAAACCAAATTACAAACGAAAGGTAAGCCAATTATAGCTTAACACAGTCCCACTGTGCGGTGAATAAGCGTTTCTTTATATCATATATGGTCGCCTATCCAGTAGGCACACTTTTTACGGCGAACGCTGTTATGAGATCACAGCAAGAGTCGTTTTTGGCGCCTTAGTTGTCCGCCGCCGCCACCGGTGTCTGTAACCACTACCGCTCGAAATAAGAAAAAAAAGAAAATAAGAAAACATATCCGCGATGGAACGAGGCTCGAACCTGGGTCCTCTGCGTGGGAACCCAGTGTTCTACCTCAGAGGCATGCCGGTGCTTGAAACTGCTTTGCAAAAAGAACCTTTACAGGCGTGATGTCGGGAAGGAACCACATTAGCATAGGCAATATAGTGTGGTAGAAGAGTAAAATAAGCACCAAGCGTCGCACAACGCGAATTCTGCAACGAGGCGTCACACAATGCGAATTGCGCAACAAGAGCGTTGTTGAATGCTTCCAACCCATTACAAAGGGATCTGCCATTAATTCTTCATCGTCATCAGCCACAGCATCAACAAAGTGCATATAATACCCTACAGGTGTTTAGCGGGTACCGCGGTTCTCCGCAGAATGAAGAAAAATGGCATAGTGGCTGCTTCCCTGCTTCACAAAAATTATGATGATTTATAGCGTAGTGGGTTCTTCGCACTGCACTTCCATTGGTTGCCAAGGAAGCCCATAAGGCTCCCATGATCCATTTCTTCAAGGTCTCAATAAAGTTAATTCCCTCTCTCTCAACCTTTTTCTCGTTAACGTATGTTATAAAGCGTGGTGGGAGAGTTCAAAAAATTACAGCATATCCACGGGTGAATGATGAAGAGCTTGGGCGAAGCTCCTGAAGCAATCATGGTCTCGGGATCCGCTTCACGTTGTGCCAGTTTCGCAGCGGCGTCCTGGGCGCGCACCGTCTCGGGATCCGCCTGGCTGCCGCCAAGCGAGAGCCCGCCGCTGCGCATCGTCCATGCTCCACCAACGATCCGACACGTACGGCGACGATCCAGGAGAATGAGAGAGGCGCTCGCTCCCCGCGCATCCCGCGCAGCCCGCGCAGCAGCCAATCGGAGAGCAGCGGCACTTCTAGCGCCATCTAGTGTCGATTCACACAAGCGCCATATTGCACGCAATTCTATTGGACCAACGCCATCTAGGAAATGAGACGAGAAATGGTGATGACGACACAGATTGTGTACAGCGCTACCTAGAATATCGTCCCTGAGCTGCAGTTTGTATGTACTTCTATGAGACAGCGCCATCTATTGTATTATACGGGAGATACTGCCGTTTACGCCGGTAACGCCGGACAACAGAGACGTGACAAGGTTATACTAAGAGGAGCTACGCCCCTAGTAACGACCGGGCGTCACACAATGCGAATTACGTAACTAGTGGATCTTTTAAAGCTTCCAACCCATTACAAAGGGATCAGCAATAATTGGTCGTCATCAACCATCGCATCAACAAAGTGCACATTATGCCTTACAGATGGTACCTCGCTTCTCAGCAGAATGACAAATAATGTCGCGGTAGGTGCTTCTCAACTTCAAAAAATATGATTTGTGGCGTAGTGAGTACGTTGCTAGTGTACTTGGATTTAGTGGCCCCAAGAGAGTTTATAATAGGCTCTAGAAATGCCGCTCTTCCAGCTTTCGCTGTGACTGTGCTGTGCTATCCGCGCAGGCCTGGCGGTTTTTTTTTTCAGGCCGTATATGTTTAGCATATCGACCGTCACAGTTAATTCACTGTGCTAAAGAGTGCGTCATAGGAAAACACTATTTTTTTACTAATGTTAGCCTGTGTAAGCGTGTGTGAATGTGTGAATATTGAAAACTATGGTAGTCATGTACGGGTTTGGTGTGCTACTAAAGAACCATAGAGCAGCGTGGTGTCTTCTTTAGTGTTAGCTCGTGGGTAATATGATTGTTTCTGGAATCCAAGTTCAAAGGCAACTAATGAAGTTCCTATAATACGTTTTTTGAAATGGAACGAACACGCGATTTGGAATTAGCTTTTCTCTTGATCAAAACATATCACTCAAACAAATGTTCTTACGTTGTTCTGCAGGCCAGAATGGTGATGGGACGGCAGTATCGCGGAGGAGCGCTCAGGTCTGTGGACCTCGGCGACTACAAGGGTGAATGCAAGGAAAAGTCGTACCTCTTGAAGGCTCTTCGTTCAACTTTAGACATCACCGGCTATTACGTGCACTTCTACTACTCCCCACCGAACACCACGTGGTGGAAGGAGATAGAGGTAAAATATGGCACTACTGAACTCCCATCAGATTCAACGCCCAGTGCCGAGCCGAATACGACGCTATTACATACCGGCAACAAAACGCACGGCCAGCCACTAAACGCATCTGCGACCAAGGAATCACACTGGCATACTCCTTTCGTCCCATTTGTTCCGGCCTGAAGGGGGCAAGTTGTCAACAACCGCAATGGTGGCACCTGCAGCAACCACAGATGCACCATCGTCACCAGCGGGAGTTTCGACGTCCCAAAAGGCACCGCAATTTCAGAGTACTCCGAATCAAGCAGCGCCAGCTGCCGCGCAACCGACCGCGGCAACCGATAAAAGCACTGTTCCGCAGAATAGTGCCTGGAATATGATTGAAAGTATATTCCAGAAACTCTTTCCGCCGTCCATCACGTCGCCGGTCTCGCCTACGACGTCATCAGCTTCTTCAACACCTAAAAACAAAACGTCCACGTCCGAAAACACACCGGAAGTTCAGAGTACTCCGAATCCAGCAGCGCCAGCTGCCGCGCAACCGACTGCGGCAACCGATAAAAGCACTGTTCCGCAGAATAGTGCCTGGAATATGATTGAAAGTATATTCCAGAACCTCTTCCCGCAGTCCGTCACGTCCCCTGCCTCGCCAACGACCTCATCGGCTCCTCCAACACCCAGAGCCGAAACTTCGACGCCCCAAAACACACCGGAAGTTCAGAGTACTCCGAATCAAGCAGCGCCAGCTGCAGCGCAGCCGACCGCAGCAACCGATAAGAGCACTGTGCCGCAGAATAGCGCCTGGAATATAATTGGAGGTATATTCCAGGAGCTCTTCCCGCAGTCCGTCACGTCCCCTGCCTCGCCTACGACCTCATCGCCTCCTCCAACGCCCAGAGTCGAAACTTCGACGTCGCAAAACACACCGGAAGTTCAGAGTACTCGGATTCAAGCAGTGTCACCTACAGCGCAACCAACCGCGGCAACCGATAAAAGCACTGTTCCGCAGAATAGTGCCTGGAATATGATTGAAAGTATATTCCAGAACCTCTTCCCGCAGTCCGTCACGTCCCCTGCCTCGCCAACGACCTCATCGGCTCCTCCAACACCCAGAGCCGAAACTTCGACGCCCCAAAACACACCAGAAGTTCAGAGTACTCTGATTCAAGCAGTGCCACCTACAGCTCAACCAACCGCGGCAACCGATAAAAGCACTGTTCCGCAGAATAGTGCCTGGAATATAATTGGAAGTATATTCCAGAACCTCTTCCCGCAGTCCGTCACGTCCCCTGCCTCGCCAACGACCTCATCGGCTCCTCCAACACCCAGAGCCGAAACTTCGACGCCCCAAAACACACCGGAAGTTCACAGTACTCCTATTCAAGCAGAGTCAACAACAGCGCAACAAACCGCGGTAATCGGTAAAAGCACTGGCCCACAGAATAGTGCATGGAATATAATTGGAAGTATATTCCAGGACCTCTTCCCGCAGTCCGTCACGTCGCCTGCCTCGCGTACAACCGCATCGGCTCCTCCATCACCTAAAGGCGAGACGTCGTCCTGCGCCACTTACGACGCTATCCAATCCCTCGATGACCAAAGTAGAAGCGTCATCTGCCCAACCTATGACGCTATCTGTTCCAACAACCACAGCAGAGGCGTCGTCCGTGCAACCTACGACGTCATCGGCTCCTCCAACAGCTGGAGGTGAAACATCGCCTGCGCCCCTTATGATGTTGTCCAATCCTTCGACGACCAAAGTAGAAGGGTCGTCTGCCCAACCTATGACGCCATCTGTTTCAACGACCACAGCAGAGGCGTCGTCTGTTAAACCTACGATGTCATCGGAGCATCCAACGCCCAAAGTCACCACGTCGTCTAGCCAACGTGCGACGTCATCGCGGTCGGCAATATCCGAAGTTCTAACGTGGTCGTCTCCACTTGCTTCATCTACGACGGTGGCGGATAGCCCAACGCCTGCAGTCACACCGGTAGCAAAGGCGAACGAAGGCGACCTTTGCAAAGGTGTCGAGGACAACAAACTTCTTCCTCATGACTCAGATTGCACCAAGTACTATCAATGCAGCTATTCGAGGCCATTTTTACAAACCTGCCCACGACGGCACCGTTTTCGATACCCAAAGGCAAATATGCAACTGGCCGTCGCTTGCGAACAGGCCCGAGTGCATATAAGGAGTGTTTTTCTCCCGTTGTTCTGTGTAGGTGTTTCATACAAGCACTACAGTACGTTGAGTGTGAAATAAAGCGGATCAGTTTGGATCAGTTTAGTTGGTTCGCTCGTACAAATGGAACATTTCATAAGATCCAGAGCGCATTGCTTTCGTTTATGCGGCCATTTTTATCGTGTTAGTATGCACGTTCTACACCGCACACTGTTTTCCTTACATTCATTTCGTAAGACCGTGCTTTAAGTAACTGCATCACCTCTATATCGAGACGCACCGAACTGCATGCCTTCGATATAAAAATCTTATATAGCACTTCGTGCAATTTATTTTTAAGAGCGCCGTCCTCGTCCTACATGAAATAGTCTTCATGCATGCCAACCTTGGTAAGAAACATCATTCATGCTGCAGACACTGTAACACGCCGTATGCCTAATAGCGCAGTGAAAACAAAATGCCCTCACAAAAGATACGTGTAACAGCGAGACAGAGAAGATCAGATACAACAATGTGTTTTTGTTTAGAATAACAGAGAGCTGAGCTAGTTGGTAAGTATTCATTCTGCGTTTGTGGTGTCCTGACTTCTTTCTTGTGTCCGTGTTTGCACGCCCTGTATTTTTAGAGTGTTTTTGTTATCTCAGATATTATGCGGAACGCCTACTTTGGAAAACAGGCAATTCATTCACGTAGCCTCGCCATGATTTGGGCACAGTGACACCCATGGAAGCCAAGTGGGTCGTGCACGAAGGAGATCTTTGCCTTCTTTCCGCACATTATAAGATAAACAGCTCTTCGAATGCAACATCGGAGGTCCTCGGCCACCATCATCGTCAAAAGCCTGCATGACCACAACCTTTCACTTAAAACAATGGCGGGACAGGTCTGACCGAGTAAGGCCGTGCTTTAAAGGGACACTAAAGAGCAAAACGATATTTCTCATTTTAGTACAGTACTCTTTCACGATACCAAAAACGCCATGCTTGCTGCAAGAAGACGCTTAGTAAGCGAGAGAATGCGCAAAAACAAAATGTAGGTGCGGACGCCACCTTGAAGATTCCGCACCATTCGCCGTGACGTCACATGTTTTGACGGCGCCTACTCGGGACTACGTAGTTCCTAATCGGCAAAAATGAAGTACATTGTTTTCTGAGGGGGCCATGGACTTAGCATACAAAGTTTGGGGTAATTTTGTTGAGCCAATGGCGCCAAAATACGATAAGTACACTTTGAAATCCGTGACGTCACGCGGGGAGATTTCGACGCGAAATTTAAAAATGACACTTTGAACTAGATCTTCTCCTCTGTTAATAAACCTATGATGGCGAAATTAATAACATTAGAGTTCTCAGAGCACAATTTGTCGATCTAAACTAATTCATTGTTTCTCTTTAGTGTCCCTTTAAGGAACTTCATCACCTGCATGTCGAGACGCACCGAGGTGCGTGCCTTCAATGTAAAAATCTTATAAAAGTTTGTGCAACTTATTTTTAAGAGCGTCGTCCCCATCGTGCATGAAATAGCCTTCATGCACGCATGTGTGGGACAGACTTGGCGCCCCCCTCAGATAATTGAGGTAAGAAGGGGGGGGGGGTGCTCCGCCTGCTCTTCTTGTGCACACGACTACGGGCTGTACTGCAGAGTTGCCAGTTCCGCTTATTATAAGAGGATAAGAGGCTGAGTCGCTTGGCAGTTCTTAGAGTCGCTGGTCGCGTTTTTGGGCTTACTCGCGCTTTTTCGGGAAATAGTATGCTTTTAGTGCCCGGCACCTGTATTTGTCATCAAATACATGGCTTGCCTCAAAATATACGAACCCCCCCCCCCCCTAAGCACTCATCTAGCGCTCCTGGGCCCTTCTTTTCCTCCTGGCGACATTTATCAAGGCGCTACAGCATGGAGGAAGAAAAACTCAGGAGAGGCCCTGACGTTACTTTCAGTGAAGCCTCGCGAAGCGAGGAGCTGGTCATTTTGACTGGGAAGATTCTTCTCAATTGTTTACATGTGAACAGTGAAGTAGAATGCACGTCCCTGCCTCCGGCTCGAAGACCACGTGGGATGCGCGGCGCGGAATTCGAAGAACATGTATGGTTCCGCGGAACTGGATGACATGGATTTTTTCAGATGCATTGGAAACCAGTGACGACGACTCTGTGCAGTGCGCGGTTCCGAAGTGCCAGAAACAACCTTCAGTGTTTTCAGTCATGGAAGCGCCTACTTGTATTATCTGAAATGAATAAACTATAACGAAAAAAGTAATATAAATAAACTTTTTCACCTTCCATACGTGCTTGTAGTATTTGTTTCACACTACAAAATAATTTTCAAGAATGAGAAAAAAAAATTTTTTTTGAACTTCCGCTAGTTTTGGGCTTGTTCACAGGAGTGCCGCCGCTTTTTTGGGCTTCTTTTGTGGTGATTATTCGCTTGTTTAGTCGGTGGCGTCTGGCAACACTGCTGTACTGTGAAAGTTAAAGGTGGAAACCGGTCCTCTTGGGTGCATTATGTAACTACGCAAAAAACGGACGGTGACACAAGAGAAGAGGAAGGCACAAACAGGCTTCCTCTCCTCTTGTGTCACCGTCCGTTTTTTGCGCAGTTACATAATGAATCATTACCAACTCGCTTAACTTACCACTCTTCCTCTTGGGTACAGCTCGAAAGAAACAGATAAGCACTGCACACCAAACGCAAACAATGCGCGGTCCATTTAGGTATTTGGGACGACTTACCGTTTTTTCCTGACCAGATTCTGCTGCGACGCGCCTTTTTTCTTTTCAAAGTTCGTCACGTGAGCTTCCGGTCTGGAGTAACACATCTGCCGCATTCCCCGCGCGCCCGGTGCGCTCAGTTTCAGTATCGCCTAGATCGGGGCCTTGAATTTCGATGTTTATCATCTGAAAGTACGTGTGTTCATTGCAATTTTTTTTATAACATGAACATGCTATAAATTGTCGTGTCCTACAACTTTTGAATATAAACAACGACCCTCGAGTTAATCATTAGAACCCAGTTAACAAGTTTTTGTTAATTACTCATTTGAATATATCTTTAGGTGGGGTAAAGTGATTCCGCCTCGGCATAGAATTAGTTTGCGGAGACGACAAGGTCCTGACTGCCATATCACTTTCAATAAAAATTAGATTTGTCTAAAAAGAACACCCTGTATATGTAGGAAAGTTTTTCGCAATAAGGATAGCTGCGAGTTAGCTCTTATACTGTGCTATGTGTGTTCCTCTATGTCCCGTACCTCATTTGTGCCCTGCAGTTTACCACCACGAAACTGCCTACGCGTGTGCCTGGTTCAGCAAAGGTTAGCTGGCACACAACATGAAGAGCGCTTCCCCGTGGGGGCGCTAAGTTCGAGCGACAGTCTATCACTCCACTCTTCGTCATTCAGGCTTGTTAGTCTCAGGATAGTTGTGTACGCAATTCCATGGCCATCTTTTAAGCTCGTACACTGTCACTTTGCACTGCCACCACCGTATCATGAATCTTAAACTTTTAAATCGCTGTTGTCACTGCTGGTGATTACGTCGTGATCTCAGTGGTATGCAGCCACGAGGGGCGCTGGCCGCATTGAGGGGTGGGGTTAATGAGAATTACACGCGCTGCAAACGCAATAAAAAAAGCAAAAGCAAGCAATAAAGATGAAACTGTGCCAAATGAACCATTACAAGGGCTCTTAAGTGGGCTCGTTGGTTCATGAACGTTGTGGCAGAACAGCACGGAAGACGGGACGAAGAGCACGCAGGACACAGCGCTGCGTCCTGTGTGTTCACGCACCCGCTTTTGGGCAGTTCTGCCACAATTACGTTCGGATAGACTGTCAAGTTTATTGGACCTAGAACTTTGACGACCGTTCACACGCCTAAGTATGTGCCTTCCATGCTAGAGGGCATCGCCTACTTCCCCGCTATGAGTGGATATTCCATGGCCATCTTTTAAGCTCGCACACTGTCACTTTGCACTGCCACCACCGTATCATGAATCTTAAACTTTTAAATCGCTGTTGTCACTGCTGGTGATTACGTCGTGATCTCAGTGGTATGCAGCCACGAGGGGCACTGGCCGCATTGAGGGGTGGGGTTAATGAGAATTACACGCGCTGCAAACGCAATAAAAAAAGCAAAAGCAAGCAATAAAGATGAAACTGTGCCAAATGAACCATTACAAGGGCTCTTAAGTGGGCTCGTTGGTTCATGAACGTTGTGGCAGAACAGCACGGAAGACGGGACGAAGAGCACGCAGGACACAGCGCTGCGTCCTGTGTGTTCACGCACCCGCTTTTGGGCAGTTCTGCCACAATTACGTTCCGATAGACTGTCAAGTTTATTGGACCTAGAACTTTGACGACCGTTCACACGCCTAAGTATGTGCCTTCCATGCTAGAGGGCATCGCCTACTTCCCCGCTATGAGTGGATGTCCTCAAAGGATATACTCAAAGTGTGTGAGAGAGAGAGAACAACCTTATTGATAATGTCTGCAGAATTGATTAGGCTACCTCCACGCACCTATTAAAGAAATTATACCCTATTGTCGATGCCGCTATCAGCGTAGTCTTCTAAACTCTTCAGTAGATTTATGTGGGGCATTGACAATGCCCACGTGACTTGTGCCCAACTGGAAGACACCAATGGACAAAATGTTTTATGTTTATATAGTTAAGCGAAGATTACCGGCCATCATTATGAGCAGCTTTCATCGGACTGGGAGAAACGGCGGCAGGAAAGGAGGAAATGATAGATTGTGTTCTTGTTTATTTACCAAATAATGCATGTGAATTAAGTAAAAATTTAATTTATGACAATAAATGTGTGGACGGGCAACTGCGCAACGAAAGCTTCTAGCGTTACCTCGTCTAGTCGTCTAAGGTGTTTGCTAATGTTCCAAGAGGTATGGAGGTGTCAGAAATCATCTGGAGAAATGTTACATGGTTCATTTCACTTTAGAAGTGAAGGGCAAAGGGATTCGAGTGCGTCCGAAGACCAAAACAAAGCGGTCTCAGGTGAAATGCGACCGCTTTTTCAAAAAACAAACGTGCCCCAGCTGAAAGATCCTTTCTATTAGGCATCATTTTCGATTGCTGAAGGTCCTGTTTTGCGGTATTCAAGCTGATTGCAGTAATTTAGTAATGAATTGCAGTAAGAAATACGATCGATTTGGGGTGTGCAAAGTCTTGTTGCCTGGTGTGGCTTTAGAATACAAGTGCCCTTTTGCAACCCCTCCCCCCTTTGTCGACGTCCATGTGATCTACTAAGACGAAAAGATGAAAATTCAAATGAGCGTGCAATGAAGGGCAAGGAATACATTCAAGCAAGACTTCGATGAAGAGGCAAGGTAGGTGCAAAGGCTTTCGCCTTATCTCCTAGGAACGACCTAGGTACTTTCTAATTTTCTCCATGCCTGTTTGCCGCGTTGAGCGCGCTTAACTCGTGAGCGATACCGTGAAGGAAGAAGACACCAGCGGCTCGAGCTGCCACGCGCTGCGGTGACCGCTGAGGAGAAGACGAAGGACTGCCGTTTGCAGTAGAGGACACTACTACTACTACTGCCGAGGTCAAGACACGAACGTCCATTGCCTGGCCGCCTCGGTTCTGCTGCACGCTGCCTATGAATCTACACGAGACCTTGAGAAGTGCCGGCGCCATGTAAGTCTAGGCGCCATGACAGTACGCGCCAAGCTTGTCGCTGTTTATTCAGTGCCACTTCGTAACCCCTAAGGCCAAGCGTTGAACCCTTATAGTTCGGTCCAGATGAAAGGGAGTGGCTAAGAAAAGGCGAATGACGTTTTCAAGGACTCCTTCAGTGAAAGTTATGTCCCGAAAGTGAGGCCAGACATCCACCATCCTACTAAAGGCATGATAAAGCCAAGGAGGTTAAAAAATTCAGCGTGCGTCGAAGAAAAAGCAGCGCTTTTCTCATCCGCCTTACTAATTTAGAATGGCAAAGTTTCCGGACAGATACTGATAAACGTGTGTTTTTGTGTAATGGCAAATTTTAGTATAGAGCACGTCATGGCTGCCGTTGAGTGGATTTGAAAAGGAGCCAGAACTTAAGCAAAAAAAGTAGCCAAAGTAGCCATGCCACGTAATTTTGTTGCCATACTTGTAGCCAAAGAGAATAGAAGGGGTATGATGAGTAGAGTTCTTATTATTGAACAATAAGTAATGCCGTACCAAATAAGTAAGACCATAGACGTAAGAGCACTTTTTTTTTCCCTCTTGATTGGTCTTCAAGCCACAGATAATTTGTGAATAAAGGAATGTATTATCATAAATTCACTGTACCTGCGTATAGCTCATGTAGAGTAAATACAGCTATTGCCAGATATAGAATAATTTCGAAACATTAAAGCCAACAAGTCAGTATGAACGTTAAACGTTGAGTTTTTCCTTGAAGCAGTATACCGAACTTAATTAGGATAGTACATAATACCAATTCATCTTTACATAGTGACATCTCATTGGACAATGAACAGCCCAGCTACATTTTCTTACGGATGGTCTGTTTTTGTCAAGTTCAAACGAGAACGCGCACTGCGCCTCAGAAATATAAGCTTGCGCGTAGCATCAGCATAGATGGTGGGCAACGCGAGCAGCGTGCTCGCCATGTGTTTTCTAGCATGCACGCAACTTCGCGTGTAGCGTCGGCGTGCCTCGATGTGCGGCAGCCTGCTGTTAAAGGGAAAGGGGGGAGCAACACTGGAGCCCGCCGTCAATGCTCCTACAGAAATATTACTTTCGCCGCGAACAGCGATCTCTTCGTTTATCATTAACCTAGCATTTACGTTAGAACAAGAGTACTTGTTGTCTAATGGGACATCACACGAAAGAGCTACGTGTTCTCTTTATTATTTTCTTTTTGTAAACGTCAGGCAAATGTGAACTTCAGGCAAACTTCACATTTCTTGCTAAGACATTGCGAGAGCTTCCACTCCAGAATTTCTTTCGAACATTTTTGGGAAAGGCACATAAGTCTCTGGGATGCATACACAACATTTAAATTAAAGACCTTGTGGATGTGTCGGTTTCGGTCTGTTCCCTGCCCGGAATTTAAACGTAGAATTCCTACGTGGCCCATATTATTAATGAGAACTAACAGACAATAATGCCAAGGAAAGTGTAGGGGACGTATAACTGTAGGTAGCGCAAATATGAAGGTGCGTTCACACGAGTACGCACGCCGGAAAGTCGCCAACTCGCACTTTTAAAGCGTAACACTCAATATCGCGTCCACCAGAACTGTTGTCACTAGTATGCAATAAACTTCCCTGTGCACCGTCTGAAAGGTGCTGGGGGCCACAAGCGGAACACTCGCATGCCTCCTAGAAAACAGCAGCGGGCCTCAAGCATTCGGTCGACGGCGATGTCGCTGAAGATTGTTTTGCCTAGGCTTCCACTCGCACGAATTAGCGAAATGCTGGTTGGTCGTTCCATTACCCACAAGAAGGAACAGAGATGGAAGCCCTGTAAGTGGAAAAGATGGCGCAACAACCACATGCTAGAAGTGGTTAGAGAGTTCGACTGGCTGCGGCGGTGAGACGCGTTGCCCCCTCATCAGAGACTGTCACAGTGAGGCGAGGTTCCAAATAATAGCTGTCCCAACTGTGGCAAAAGAGAAACGATCCGCCATACGATGTTTGAATGCGTGGCGACCAAAGGCGTGTGGCACGTCGTGTGGCGTCAAATCCGAGTCTATGTTCGTTCGCGTGGTAGGCGCGAGAGGGGTCTGTTTGCGCAGCTCGTAGTTTCTGTCACGATGTTCGTATTTTAGCTTCGGCGCTGTTCAGCCGAAGCATACAAAGAACCACAACAAGCTGCATACCCAGCTTTACAGAAGATCAGACTGATCATGGTTCGGTACCTGACCGGACAGAAACGCAAGAAGCCTTCCTCAGAAGGGGCACACAAGATTATTCGTGGTGCGGAAGGGGAATATTGAATTTCCTATGCAGCCGTGTTAAAAGCGCCTGGCACAGGAAAAAAGTCGGCAGATCCCACGCCTTGTGGGAATCGGTTTCATGCGAAGCACTGAGCGAGTAGTTGTCTATGCTGCACTTATTGGCTTTGAGCCAAGCGTTACTTGGTGTATGGACGTGTTTCTGTAAGCGCAGTAGCGTGCACATCGTGGGCTTATTAGGAACGTCGACTATACTGGCGCTTGAAGGGTAACCTCTGCTCTGACGTAACGTCAGCATTCACGTTAGAGCACAGACTTCAGTATTATCGAAACGAAGTGCACTTTACGGTGCGATGATGTGAATATCATAGTGAACCTTTGTTAGCGTATTCCTCCGGGGCCGAGCAACGCTTGAATTTAGCTTGCTGAATCATAGCAATACGAGATGTAATGTTTGTTAGATTGCTAAAAAAGCAGATCCAACACTGGAACCACAATCAACGTTAACCTGACATGACACCTGCATAACAGGAATTTTAGATAGCCGGCACCACAACCACAACTGACGTTACGCCGACATTACGCCAGCATATGGTGTTTTTCCAAAGCAGTTTCTAGACCTTGCCTGGCTCTGTGGTAAAATACCGGACTGCCAGACAGAATGCTTGGCTCCGATTCCCGCTAGGATCCTAACTTTTATTTTTTACATTCGTCGGGCACGGCATACGAGCTTGTATATATTCTCAGGTTGTAACGACTATAGATCATTCACATTTTGTTCCAAACGTAGCTTGTGTTCATAAGGTTGATCTCTACGTGTAAGTTTTATTAGGGGCAGCTGCATATAGTTCTCTCATGGTGCAATACTTCGTACTGTAAATCGTTCCGCTCTTGTTCTCGAAACACACAGCTGCACACGGATCTGAGGTGGAGCTGCGTAACTCCGGCAGTCACTGCGTAATTTGATCGGTCGGGCGCGGTGGCGTGCGCGCTGTCTTTTCAGGGATCGGCAGACGGCTTATACCTTTGTACATGTGTGCTCTCACCGATCAGTTTGCCTTGAAGCGATAGACCGCACGAAGGTCGCTTCGCTTGCTGCAGCAGGGACCGTTTTGTTGAGTTATTCCAGATCGGATGCTAAGGAGTTAATTAGCTGCAAGACTTACTTCCTAATGAAATCCTATGTGTTGATACCGCATTCATTGATTCGCCCTTGCAGCGAAACTGTGACTTTCTTTTATCCACCAACTACTCAGCCGATGTGCTGCGAACAAAGAGGTTTTCGCGCATGCGCTCTTTGTGTCATATTTTTTTTCAGTTATTTGTGGCCTTTCGTGCTAAATTAACAGTGCGAGTTCGCGCTTCTCCGGCGTACCCTCTTATGAACATGCATTCTTTCTTGTGCAACCTTAAGTTACGAGTATGAACTTAGAAGTCTGGTTATCTACAGTCGGTTTCAGCCTGTATGCTGACAACCGAGTTACGCAACACGTAGTGAATTTGTGGCCATGAGTTGAGATATCAGATTGCGTAGCCACATGATCTTGTTAGACATTAAATTAGAGTTAATGTGCGCCACGCACAATAAAACGGCGACCTCACCACACGATTTTTTTGCATTCTTGAGCGTCAATTAAGATTGTTGGTTTGTTTTGTTTTCTGTGTTGCAGGCCGCACGACTACGAAGTTAAGCTGTTCGTGATCTGCGCCGTGATCATCAGTGCATGTGAGTGTGCCATATCAGTAACAGCGTGGGGATGCGAAGAACGTTGCAAGTTAATAGCGTATCCGTTGGCTCCAACACAACAGCAGAAGCCGTCTTACGGAACTGAACATAAAGCAGGAGCGTGCGAGCTGCTGTTGCTGTTCTTCCCCATTATGTGCCGCTGTTTGCAAACTCCGCTCTCGGATCGAAGGAGCCGTGAGCAGATGGTCGCCCACCTGGTGTATAAAACAAGGCTAATCATGCGGATTAATTAGTGCATTCATATGGGAGGTATTGATGACAACGCAGAGAGGCATGGAAAGAAAACTGATAGGTGTAACCATAAGGGACAAGAATAGAGGGGGTCAAGGAACTAACCGGTGTTAAGGACACCTTAGTCGAAGTCAATAAGAAGCGGGCATTGGCAGGGCATGATAACCGCTGGTCATTGAGAGTAGCAGACTGGATTTCAAGAAAGCTAGCTAGGGGGGTAAATTTCGTTTTTAGATGCGAAGCATCTTATGATGGAGTTCAATCCGGTGGTGGTGGTGGTGTGCGGCGTGACCACCCTTACTACGCATGCGCAAAACCTCTCCGCACACCTCCTCTCCACTCCCCCTCTCGCGCGCCTCAGTCTCTCCAGCGACGAGTAGGCAGCAGCGACGCCTCCGGCGTCTTGACGTAGCTCGAGCGGCCGATGGCCGCCTCTGCTTCTGTGGCTCTAGACGACGGGCGCTCATGCTCTCCTTTCCTCGCTGAAGAATCCCACGACGACACCAATGGCATGGACTGCAGAGAGGCTCAAGCTAACCATCTCCCCGCTGCTTAGCAACCACACATGGTTCCCATTAGCGGGAGATGGTGTAATTTTTTTTTTTGTAAAACATTCACGAGGTACCGGCAGATGACATTGAGGTACATTATGTCACGACGAACATCGATGTAACGATAGTACGCCGTAACGCTCGCCGCAGTATAGCCCGGGGTGCTTCGCTGTACACATTATTTCGCTGTAGATGCGCTTTGCTGTATAGTACCTCTCGCTTCGCAGGCGTGACCCGCATGCTGAGCCTCGTGTGGCGCCTGCCCAAGATCACGGTGAGCGTGGCGTGCGGCCTGCTGCTGGGCGTGCTCGCGGGTCCGGACACCGCCGGCGCGGGCTCCGAGGCGAGCAGCATCCCGGTGTACGCCAGCATGTACGTGCCCGCCGTCACGTACACCGTGACCATACAGATGCCCTACCACGTGCTGTGCAGCTGCGCCGTCACCTGCCTCACGCTCGGCACCGTCGGACTGCGTGAGTAGCCATTACGTTGCTAAGCATGTTGTACAAGACCTACGCGGGTTGGTGGTGCGACCCTTTCAAGCGGTACTAAGTGCCGCCTGTCGACAGCTTCTTATCTTTGAACAAATCAAGTGGACGATTCGGCAAGTTGGTGATTCATTATCTACAATCGGATGCAATTTAAGAATTACGGAGAGGCCCCGCACAGACGGCCGAAGCACTGCAGCCGATTGCCTCCGCAACTAAAGAAATAGGGCCGTCATGCACGCGCCGATGTTCTCCGAAGGCGGGATCAGCGGCAGTCTGGCTCAGTGACGTCAGTCCGGAGTGCGCACCCGTTGGTGGAGGCATTGTGTACGTCCGCTTATGAGGAGTAAATGCCGCATACTTCTAAAGTTTGATTCGTCTGTATGCTATAGTTGCATGGATCCATACTAGCATTCTGCTAAGGATCCAGATGTTGCTAACATGTTTTTGTTTTACTGTATTTTGTTTAATAATAATAAAGTTAAAAAAAAGAAGCCTATAGGTGTTCTGCGCCCTTAAAGGGGCATTAAAGCCTAACAATGAAAGAAAAATAGTCACGTGGTTCCATATGTATTCGCCTAACACCACTTGAAGGCGAACGCCATCTTCTCAGTCGATTGTATTGAACGCCCCCCCCCCCTCCTCCCCTGAAAAGCCCTCAAAAGTTTTATGCACTCAACGTGGTTTTACACTGCCTTCGTAATAGGAGGCCTTGCATGCTTTCTGCACCACCCGTGTTTTTGCAATGCCTCCAGGATCGGTACACCTTTGACCAAGCGACCATGTCATGTGATCATGACATCATGATGACATCTAGATGACGTCTCAAAGTATGGCGACCTGTGACGTCATGATGACGTGATAGGATGACGTCATCCATGATGATGATGATTTTCGCATCATTCGTGTTGACGCCGACGGTCACTTGTCGCGTTTGATGAGGCGTCTAAGGCTTTCGCTTAAATAAATTACTCACAATAATGTTACCAAAGTATGATTGATCCATCTAAAACAACTTTAGTCTTTCACTATAGTGTCCCCAGTTAACTAGCCCACACAAAGGTGTTCAACTCATCCTTCCGACCCCTTGCCTACTGACAGCAATCTTAATAATTCTTTACCACACGGCAATTTCTTTATCAGAGGTTCTTCCATCCGGTCTTGAACGTCATACACGACCTGCAGTTCGTATTCCCGTGAAAAACAGTAGACAGCTAGATGCAACAGGATTACGCGCATGTCTTCTACTATTGCTGCTATAGGCGCCACGCACTAGCCAGAGGACGCTGCCTAATTATTTTATCAGCCCAGTCTCGCCGACATCAGCGGATAGAGAAGTGAATAAACTGAAATCGCATTAAAAATGTACTAAAAACCCACGCCTTCGGTTTCTTGGTCTCATTAAGCTTCCATAAGCTCGCCATAGTTTATGAATACGTTTTCCCCTGGTCGTTCACCCAAAAGCTGGCCCTCGAGCGCATCTTTACTCGATCAACGCAGGGAGCTTTAGAGACGGCTTAGATACGCCCAGTTCTGTCGAAAAATAAGGGCCGGAAGGACAACCGAAAGAGCGGTTACTGTTATGACTCATATGCGGTGGCGACAACTTAAGTCGATTCTGCACTCGGGGTATACTATTCTAAAGCTATCTTTTAAATAAAGACGCGAAAACACGCTTCACTTTCCATACTTCAATCGCGCATGCACATTTGTACGCTTTCAGATGGTGGACACTCATTCCCCGCGACATGAAATTCAGTGTCATGGCTTATGTTCGTCACGACTGCCCAATTGTTCTCCTTCCATTAACTGCAGTCGGCTACAATCTAAGAATGAACACAAGCTCCGTCTCCAGAACTGCAGCACGCCTGCCATTCATAGAAAGTCGCGCTAGGTGGTTTCCTTTGTAACCATAAGTACTGCTTCACTGCTAGTGTAAGTACTATGCGTATTAATAATTAAAAGATCGTCGTCCCTGCTTAAACTGTTACGTTCTCCCGAGCAGTGACGTCGGAATCTTTGCTGAAATTAGCCAAGTAGTTGAAGACTTTTTGACAAAAAAACCAGCCATGAGAATGCGAAAATCGACTGCCTTAATTACGCGAGACATGCTTGACGTCAATGAATTGTGCAAGTGCGATTGGATAAGTCACCTACGGTAATTCTCTCTGGGTGGTGCAGCGACAGCTGTGAGCGGAGCTTACATTTATATTTAGGTTGTGACATTTTATAGGATATTATTTCAGGCGGAGGGACAACCACAGCTCACGGTTTCAAGACGTATCTATTCTCTGTACAAGCATCATCACGTTTCGAGATCTTTTTATTTTTTTTTCCCTGTGTGCATGTAGCATGCCCTCTAACTCAAACCACCGCATTCGCAGTGTTGTCAGGCCTGTTGAACGGGCTAACGCTGTACACGGCGCGGCTCGTGGACATCCCGACGCGAGACCTGTTCTACTCAAGCCTGCTCATGTCGTACCAGGAGCCCATGGCCATCAGTGACGTCATTGCTCCCTCGCCGTGTGAGTGCCAACTCTTTGTTAGCCTAACAGAGCACTCTTCATCACATGCTAATTTTACTCGCTGTGGTCGTGCGACGTTAACTTAACAGGAGTCATGCAAATGCTCATAAACGCTGTTACTTTACGGAGGAGTATTGGTCAAAGCACTCAGTTGTATTTGTAATGAAGTAATCTTAACTATAGCCAGTTGCCGTCTTTGTGTGTGTGTGTGTGTGTGTGTGTGTGTGTGTGTGTGTGTGTGTGTGTGTGTGTGTGTGTGTGTGTGTGTGTGTGTGTGTGTGTGTGTGTGTGTGTGTGTGTGTGTGTGTGTGTGTATTTGTGTGTTTGTTTGTGTGTGTGTGTGTGTGTGTGTGTGTGTGTGTGTGTGCGCGCGCGCGCGTGTGTGTGTGTGTGTGTGTGTGTGTGTGTGTGTGTGTGTGTGTGTGCGCGTGCGTGCGTGCGTGTGCGCGTGCGTGCGTGCGTGTTCGTAACGCGCATGTGAGCCTGCTCAATTGTAGTTATATTTTGGTGCTTGTTCAGTGATTAGATATTTCTCTATTTGCGTTTTATGCATTGCGATGTGTCAACGCTGGACCGCAGTCAAGGCCCGCATCATGGAGACTGTGCTGGCGGGCGAGGCGCTCGTGTCCACCTCACTATTCTTCTTCTGGGAAGTGGTGGACAATGCCTGGGACAGCGTCAGCGCAACGCGTGAGTGAATGATATGACGCTGGACTTACCGCTAGTAATGTGCAATGCATCATAATTGGCTGAAATTTTCTCCGAGGAAAGGTTCTGGCACAAGATATTTTTTTGTGAATTAGGGCCCAGAAAACTGCCGGCTCGTACACTGCACGAAAATTGAGAGTGAAGTAGAGTATTCAGTAAATGCAGCAACAGCACATATTTCACCTAATAACTTCACTCTTGGAACACGTCGCGCATTTTGGTACTAATTCTCTCCAAGTATAAAATTGCATAAATGTGAAATACAAAAGTGCCTAGCCGAAACGTCGTGACTGGCGCGGGTTGCAGGCGTGGCCACGTGGTTCACGTGGTTCGTGCTGGGCAGCTTGGTACTGGGCAAGGCGGTGGGCCACGCCATGGCGTACGTGCTCGACCACCTGCACTACGAGGCGACCCTCATGTGCAGCCTCTCGCTGGCCTCCGTGTACATCACCTACTACCTGGCCGACCTGTTCATGTTCCGCGGCGGCATGCTGGGCGTCATCGCCATGGGGCTCACCATGAAGTCGTGCGCCACCTCGTCCGCCATGACCGACGACGAGCCCTTCCTCAGGTGGATTCGTGGTCATCCTGCAACTAAGTTGTTACTGAGTCGTTGCCCGGTTAACCTTGCAACTATCACTGCCCACTACACCCGCAGTGATACTGCTTACGTCCGTATAAGCATTGAAGTGAAGTAAAGTTGCTCGATGATGTTGCAGTAGTCCGCCACGGCCGTGCTGTGGTTACAGTGCTCGCTTGCTGGCCGGAAAGCCGCAGATTCGATCCTGGCCGCGGCGGTCCCATTCCGATGGAGACGAAATACTTCAGGCCGGTGCACTGTGCCATGTCAGTGTACGTTAAAGAACACCAGATGGTCGAAATTTCCGGAACCCTCCGCTATGGCGTGCCTCATGATGATATTGCTGCTTTGGAACGTAAAAACCCCCTGATATTACTATTAACTGTGTTCCAATAAAATGTTGCGCGTAGGCGTAGGCTTGTAGGCTCTTTATGTTGTGATGTTGCATTGGATAGTTTTAGAATGTCAACACATCCGAAGAAATAAGGATTATAGGTGTCTGTGATCGCATTTTATTCTTGTTTCTCTGGTTATAATCTGTGGTCTTATAAACCATGTCATTGATTGGCTTCGGAGAGTATGGAACGCCGGTTTCACATCAATGATCATAATCAACAAGGTACATTAAACGATTTTCTCGCTCAGCAGCTTATAAGCTACTGCGCATTACGCGTAAGTACAACATACGTAGGACGCGCGCCAGCGCAGGCGTATTTGTCGATGAAGTTCGACACATTGTTGCAGCGGTGAGCTTCACGAATATTGGAAGGTGTAACACGCTATGTATCCCTATTGCAAAAACCAGCGCCGTTCCAGTACACCCAGCGTGATACCGGTACGTTTTCTGGCGCTGGACCGCACTGGGAACACTGGTATACGCTCGAATTCACTGGGACTCCGGTGAAAGCACTGGGAAAGAGCTGGGTCGCACTGGTAGAGCCACTGGCTTTGCCGCTGTGATGCTGGCGCTCACTGGGAAGCGCTGGAGACGCTGGAATTCTCACTGGCGTGCGCTGGCACATACTGGAGCCTGCACTGTTCTGCCAGTGCCGCGCGCTGCTTTCAGTATCGTGCGCGGCAGAATGCTTTGGTATCGTTGAATATCGAATGTCTGATTCGATGGTACCGATAGATGCTATCCTAATGGGTCTCAAAACATGTGTCACAAATTCTAGCTTGGCAGAGAAAGACGAGGAGATGCGCACTATTTTCATGATATACGTGATGTGATATACATATATCTGTGAAATCACGGTCACTTTTAATGTTTCCCTGTCGAATGTGTAGAAAATTATGTTAATAACCCAAAGCAGCCAACACTGATCATTTTGCTTTCTGCCACTATTTTTCTTATTCATGCAATGCCAATAACGTCGGTAATTTTTGGGGAGCACGTAGCAGCAATGAATACACAATTTGTGCATGCCCATCATATATATCAGTTTTGCATCCGTGATGTGTTGCGCTTATGACTTCATATTGTAATGTTTCTAAGTCTGGAGGCGTTGGTCTGAACATACAGAGCAAATCATACATCGCCGTGCGGTTGGCAGAAGTAAATGAGCTCTGGCTTCGCGGCCCCTCCAACAGAGGCCAGAAAACAGCCGTCGTTCGATATCGCCACACCAGAAACGCATCTCGGGAAATTCTTGCACTTCCACTTACCTCAGCTATACGTTAGGTATCAGTTAAAAAGGTTTCGAGGCTAAAATGCAGGAACTTCAACCATCGCAACTCATCTGCGCCGATATCGGTCCTACCCAGGGCGGCTCCCAGCGAGCGTTAGGCCTAGCGTACCGGCCGAGTCTGTCCGCATGCCACCGGCGCTTCTTGGTTTAAGTACACGCAATTGCAACGTGTAAGATTTACTCTAAAGTATAGTCTGGACATTCGTTAACCTAAATTAACCATTTTTTCTTGTGTACGGTGTTCGCACAAGGAGCGATGACCGTCGATGCGACGCGCTTTCAGCAACGAACGTAGGCTCACCGAAAGCAGCCGGCCGCACTCGCCGGTACTTCTCTGACTCATACGTCAGAACACATACCTGTCAACTGGTACGCGTTAGTGAACTAACGCACCGGCATTTTTTTTTCAGCTAAATGTATTTGTTTTTGCTGAGCGGTTTTATAGTTGTAGGTATCGCTAGAACTACAAGTCAGAATACAGACACGCCCGCCCCGCAGTAATATCGTCGCTCGCGCGACAAAACTACTCAGTATGAATTCAGTAGGCGCGTGTTTATCGAACGAGTCATCATAAAGCTTCTGTACATGCTCATCATTATCAAGGCCGAGAACGGCTATTAAAATCGGCAGTAACAGCCGTCAAACTGTACCCGGCTCCTCGATCCATTTGATGATTTTCGGAGTTAAAACGGGAATTCTTAAAGAAACCTAGTGCTCTTCCCATTTTGGGCATTTCATTCGTTGCCGGCCACGCTCTGTTTGTGTCTAATAAAGAAGCAAGCCTGATCTGGAAAGGAAGATCGCGTCTTCCTTGAATGCACGACTCCGAAATATGAAACGAAACGCTTTCTTACTGTATTGACTAGCTCTTTTACAGCGCTATTGACGTGTTTCAACGTGGCGCAGTGGTAGAGTACTCGCTTGAAGTTGTGAGGTGGCGAGTTCGAATCCTCGTGGTGGAGTTCTTTTTTTTTTTTCGTACGGCTTTTTTTTTATTGCACTAATGCTTTCTATATGACTTTTTTTAGTAATTTATTTATGTAGGGAACGTAGGCACCGCTGTTTTAACGCTGTAGAGCCGTTTTGAGCTTGAGTACCCAGCGCCTCCCAGTAAAACGCCGCTCCAGCGGCCCAGTATCCAGCGCGACGCTGGGCCTATAATCAGGCATGGCACTGGACGCTGGTACCCAGCGGCGCTGGGTTTTGCAATAGGGAGGAAACAAACATGACGTTGCAAGCCGGCCACATGGTGTGCGCTCGCGGTACCTTTAAGGCTTTTACGTGAGGCTAAACCTCTCTACAGAAGCGCCGAGCACTGTCGTAGCATTAAAACATGCACATCAAGACAACTCTTGGCCGTAAGCTCAAGTCTTGTTTGGCTCTTATGGAAGCGTTCGAATGCTCATTCGGTGATTACGTACACAGCTCATACAGACCGCATACATCGGTTTTACAGATGTAAGCTCTCTTTGTAGATATGTTCCGACATTTGTCAAAGCGGGATTTTCGAAAATGTAGTACCGTGGAGGGTTTCCGGATTAGCCACGTCATTGACACGCACTAAAACTAGGGCAGTTGACATCCCTGGCACTGAACTGTGCAAGTTGCCACGAGATCTGCAATATTGGGCGAGTTATTCTCTAACTAATCCCACGCAGCAACCTCAATTAACTAGCCTGCTTATCCATGTATGCTATAGAAACATGAATTGTAGCGCTTGTGCTACGTCTGTTTTCTTGGCGTTCGTATTAGCATCCGCACGGTGGCATTGCAAGGAGTTCGCTTACACATGTAGCTTGGTACACATATATGAAGGAAAGATTAATTTTAAGGGCTCGTTTTTTCTTTTTTAAACACAATATTAATGAGAACTAACAGACAGCAATGCCAAGATAGGTATAGGGGGTGTTATTTGTAGTAATTAGAATATAAATGTGAAGAAAGTAAAGTGGACGCAAAGATAACTTGCCGCCGGCAGGGACCGAACCTGCGACCTTCGAATAACGCGTCCGATGCTCTACCACTGAGCTACGGCGGCGGTCATCTCTCCGTCCACTTTATATGGTATATATGTGGATTGAAACTTAGGAGTGTCAGTCAGCGCCAGTCGCAGCCATGGCGGCGAGTGTGGAACACCCTTTTTTCTGACTTTTTGGCGTCACGTAGCACGTGATCTATTTACGAGCAGGCAGCTGACCAATAATCCTCGCATACTACATGAAGGCATCATGTCTGCCAGAACGAGACCCTCGCTATGAATGAAGGAAAGCTTACTTTTAAGGGCTCGTGTTTTCTTTGGTAAACCCAATATTAATGAGAACTAACAGACAGAACTAACAGACACGTGTGTTACACATGTTGCAGGTTTCACAAGAGCATAGCCTTAAAGACAGTAAAGATAACACCTGTCATGTGTCTTCACTGTTCCTTCTACTCTAAATGTACTGGGGTTACGCTTTCAAAAGACACGGTTATGAGGCACGCAACAGTAGGGTACACAGGATTAAATTTGACTACCGATGATTTTTTACGTATACTTAAGTCCAAGTGCACGGGTGCTTTTGCCTATCGCCCCCGCCGAAGTGGTGCTACCGAAGCCGGGAGTCAAGCCTACGTTGTGTAGCACATCTGCGCAACACCCTTACCGCTCAGCTTACACGATGGACGCGTCTACTCTGAGGTCCACGTTTGGTAAAACTCCTGAAGTGTACCCTTAACGATGATTAGGAGTTTTTGGAGGGTAATTTTATGATGGTCTGTAACGCGAGTGCAGGTTCTGGAGCACGTACCGCTACGTTCTGTGCGTGCTGCTGACCTTCTTGGCGTCGATGCGAGTGGGCCGAGACCTGATGCACATCCGAAACTACGGCCGGCCCGTGTACATGCCCACCGTCTACTGCATCATCCGCCTCAGCAACAGGTCACACCAGTTCTTTTACCTCATTCGAAGCTGTTTTAAAGGGCCCCCAAACAACATGTGAAAAGACAAAAAACGAGCGCATTATTATCCCCTTGCGTTTCCCATCTTTTTCGGCACAGTTAGTGACACCAGCAGCCTATTCACGTGACGTCACGAGGAAGTAAGCTCTCGATTGGTCCGTATACGAGGGATATCAGTTGTGAATTGTCTCCTACCCTGCTCTGGCACGCAGTGACTCTCCCGTTCTGCCTTGTCCCGCATTACTATCATACGCGATCAACATATCTCTTACAAAAATGGGTTTACACAGTCTATAGACTGTCTAAATTCATTTTAGACAGTCTATTGACTGTTTGAATACAGTTTTGTCAGGGATGTCACTTCGTTTTATGCGTTTTCGACTGCGCAAGCGGAGGTAACACCGTGTAGCCAAGACGTGCGAAATCCTGATAGGCTCAACGCTCATTGCCGACGTTGCCCACGTGTTTCATGAAGGAATGTGTGGCGAGGAGGAGATAGCGCTTGTAGGAAGGGTATCGATGACGAGAAACAAACCGCTCCGCATAACGGTAGTGCGACTGCATGGCAAAGCAGGGTGGTTCATCGTAAAGGAAATTTCAACAGCGCGGGAATAAACACGAATGTGCGAAAAGAGCGCTGACACGGACAAACGCCCACTTTCAACTGATTTTTCATTCAGAAAAGACACAGTGCAGCGCGGCAACTCCGGACATTTGAGCGCGCATTGTAAGGGGTGTGAATGCCTGCCTGCCTACAATCAAGCTCAGGTAATCTACAAAAACAAAAATGTGCTCACTGGAGAAATTGTAGAGGCGGCCCAGATCGCACGTTTGGGGGAGGAATGCATTAGCATGCCTTCCATTGACTTGCCCAAAAAAGAAGTCGATTATCTTTCGCATGCGCATTCTCTCGCAAGATAAAATTGTCTGTACTTTATTTTTATTTTTATTGTATTTCGTCATCGCAAGTTCCGCAATTTTTCACACGTATATATGTCTTTTCTGAATAAAAAATCAGTTCAAAGCCAGCGCTTATCCGTGTGAGCTCTCTTTTCGTGCATTCGTGTTTATTCCCGCGCTCTTGAAACTTCCTTTACGATGAACTACCAACTCACCCAAACTCTCACGTTAATCAGGGTAGGAGACAATTAACCACGTATATCCTTCGTTTATGGACCAATCGACAGCTTCCTTCCTCGTGACGTCACGTGAATAGGCTGCTGGCGTCACGAATTGTGCCGAGAAGACGGGAAACGCCAGGAGAGAATGACGCGTTCGTTCTTTGTGTTTTCATAAGTTGTTCAGGCGCCCTTTACCAGAGCCACTGATACTGAACTTATGATTGCAATTTTCAGAATTAAATTAACTATACATGCTCCCCCTCTGAAACACCGCCAAGTAAGCTCCGTTACTTTTGCGCGTGGGAGCCTTGCTAATTATGGTACTATGAACTGAGACCAAAAAAGTAGCTAAAAACATTAGCGTTTCTATAGATAGTCCGCCATCGTCGCAATTTATTTGAAAATACAAACGCGACGCAAGTCGTAGCTGCACTTTCTCCGGCCACGAAATTCGTGTTAAAATTTGGCGCGAAACTAGTGCGAGCACCTATTTTACTATTAAAGGGACACTAAAGAGAAACAACGAATCGGTTTTGATCGATAAATTGTGCTCTCAGAACTCTTAATGTCGCTAATTTCGCCATCATAGGTTTATTTATAGAGCAGAAAATCAAGTTCAAAGTTTCATTTTTATGTTTCGCGCCGAAATGTCCCCACGTGACGTCACGGATTTCAAGGTGTATTTATCGTATTTTGGCGCCCTTGGCTCAACAAAATTACCCCAAACTTTTACCGATTAGGAACTACGTAGTCCCTAGTAGGCGCCGTCAAAACATGCGACGTCACGGCGAATGGTGCGGAAACTTCAAGGTGCCGTCGCCACCCACATTTTGTTTTTGCGCGTTTTCTCGCTTACTGAGCGTCTTCTCGCAGGAAGCGTGGTGTTCTTGCTATCGTGAAAGAGTACTGCACTGATATCAGACAAAAAAAAAACGTTTTGCTCGTTAGCGTCCCTTTAATAATCACTCTCTCCACTCTGCCTGCTGAACCGAGCGCTCACGTGATAGCCAGAGATGAAATGAGATCAGCATAGTGCCTGAGGATGTTATTTTTAAAGGCAGTTTAACCTCCTAAGATTCATTTCTTTCAAAAAAGACGAACCATTTTCTATAATGTTCCCTGATAATTGCGGCAACATTTTTTCTCACGAGAAGTTCCTGAATATTGGAGAATATCGAAACCATATCAAGCTTAAGCTTTTGTAGCTATGCAGATGCGAAGTGAAAGCATGCGTCTTTGTTCTCACATGCGCTACATTATTTGTTATGTCTGCACGTTCTAAAAGCAGTTCACATAATCGTGACATGTACTTTAGTTGTGTACACCTGTTTCTGTTTGCTCTCGTTCTACAGCTATTTTTTAATAACAGGCATAAGTTTTCAACCGAAATACTGCTTCCGAGAGTTCATACTTTGTAAAGATTCATTTTGCTGGATTGTGCTTTGTTTTTAGCACCCACTGAAACTCGTACAGCATCGGCTGATGTCTACTGTAGCATGCTATAGGGGCGTCATGTGAAAAGCGCTTTTTATGTGTCAGTCGACTGTCGTTGTGCTTTTTCCTGTAGAGCGACGCCCGTCTCCTTGGGAGAGCGTTGAGCTATCCCATAGTAGAGTACACAGTGCTCTAACTCGTCCAAAAATTTTTTTCTAAGCACAGCTTCACCTGCCTGAAAATGTGACCCTACCAAATAGCTCGAATCCAGGAGCTAGCACTCTAATGAGCCATTGAACGCAATTACAACTATATGGGCGCCAGAAGGCGAGTTGGCTTTCTGCTTCCATTTGTATTAAGGCAAAAAGCCTTATATGTCTCATCTGTCAAGAAGTTTTCGAGATTTGGCGAGACATGACAATGCAGTGCGAGACTTCACGAGTATTAAAAAAAAAAGAACCAATAAAGAATGGTCAGAAGTCACGTGATATTCAGGTATATGTATGCGTGCCTTCGTCGTACCAAGAGTCGCGTGACCGGAGTTGTCACAGGATCAACGAAGTCCCCACGTTACGTCATCATGACGTCACGGATCGTCAGAATTTGCGACGTCATCACACGACATCGTCGCTTGGTAAAAGGTGGGCGGATCCCGGAGGCAGTGCAAAGCCACGTGAGATGGGCTTCGCTGCCTTCGAGTCGTCCTAGGAGAATGCATTAGGGACCGTGTCACTTTTTGGGGTGGTGTGCGGTAGGGCCAAAAGCAAAAGTTGAAAAAACAGCGCAAAGAAAGGACGAAGGAAGGTGACACGAGGACGGGCGCTGTCACCTTCCTACGTTCTGTCTTCGCGCTGTTTTTTCAACTTTTCAGATATGTACCAACTAGCCCGCCTTTCGCCGCTTCTCCAGGAGCATAAATGTTATAGCGCGTCAGGCTGCTGTGTTCGAGAACAGAGGTGTCAGTGGCTCGGTTCCTCTGTCAGTGCGATCAATAAGGCTTCGACAGGGGCCACTTGGTACGGCATCGTTGTTTTGCGATGCCATACCCCCTGGCCCCAGGACAAAATTGGGCACATACGTGTCCTGTCTTTTTGTTTTGTCCTGGTGTATCAGACTGCGCAGCAAAAGAATTACTGCCAGTGGGATTGGGCTTACTGGGCAAGGAAGGAATTCAATCTCTCAGGCCAACCATTCAAAAAACTCCTTTTCACCACTGGGCACCTGCTCACCGCCATTACTCCTCTTCATCACCCTTATCAACGTCACCAATAAATCGCGTATGCGAGGATTTCTGTGCTCGCTGATCAGACCCTTTGGACTCAGATGCGTTACCGTGCCTCCAATTTCATTTCCCAATTGGCTATTTTCCAACTAAATTTGCATTTTCGGTATAATAAAACTCCTATTTATTCTTCATTGGCATTACGTTCATTATAGCCTATAGTATACCAGCGGGATTGCCCCACATTATTCTCCCCCTTTTTTTACACATCCGGGAGGCAAAGAGTTCGAAGTGGAGCAAGGGAGCAGCTAAAGCACGTCGCAGTCGGAGAAATTCGAGGATGAGCAAGGAAGCATAAAGGCAGGGAGGTTAACTAGAAAAGTGTCCCGTTAGCTATCCTATGCTGGGGGAATGCGAATGGGCAATACGATGAGCATGAGGAATGAGACCAGAATAAAAAGAGAAAGAAAGGGAAGAAGGAAATTAGCCTTAAGTTTACTGACCCTAGGAGGTTCCCAAAGAATAAAAAAAAACATTTCTAGTGGCTGTATAGCGAGCACAAATCTGTTACAGGAATTCATGCTTCGCAAAGATTACGGAAGTTGGCAGTATTCCAAATATTCAACAGTGAGGTTTACGTAGCCTGCGCACTGCACCGGAAACACAAAGCGCTGTTCGGTACGCTGTATCTTTCGTATACCTACACAGTACAAATGACAAAATGAGATATGCTAACTTCACGCCTTACGTGAGGTTGTTGCAGTGGCTACCAGGGTTTGGCAGTACTCGCAAATTAGCATACCAGAGTCATTGCGTGGCACAAAGAACGTGCGACTCATGAGCTTGTTGAAGCTTATTTTATTTTAAAAGCCGGAGATACTTATGTCGCCAAGTCCTCATGGGCATTACACCAAGCACAGATTGCTTATCATAATGCGCAAATGTAGGAGTTTTCCTGTTTTTGGACACGCGCTTGGTTCTTATGTTTTCCTTCCTTCATATTCTTCGTGTTTGCAAAAAATCACACCATCTCCCGCTAAAGGGGGCCGTGAGGCGATGCGAAGCAGCGTCTCGGCATGTCGAGCCGCGTTTCAGAGGTGTAGTGGAGTGGGGAGTGGAGAGGGGGTGAGGAGAGGGAGTGGTGTGTGGAGAGGGAGGGAGGTCAGTGAGGGAGGCGCAGTGAGGGAGGTCACGCCGCACACCACCGGTTTGAACTCCGCCATAAGATGCCTTGCATCTAATTAAAGTTTCATTTGTCAGTATGCGCTTGTGCTGTTCTTGTCGTCCGCGTATTTCGCGCAGTTTTCGTGATAATGGAATACCAACTCTCCCAACAGTCCATTCTTCTAAGCATACCATTTATACAGGGTGTCCCAGCTATCACGCAGCACGATTTTAAAAAAAAGAGGAACGGCGTTACGCGAAGCACATCTACTGCATATTGTTCCTAGTATACTGGAGCAGCCACTGCTATTTTTTGTTAATGAGGTTTAATTAATTAGTCATAATTATATTTTAACTCGACAAGTACTCACCTTATTGTCAAAATGCAAATGAGGCGTATCTAGGCATGCTCAAATGGCATCCAACTGCGCTATTTTCAAGAACGTACTAATTACGTGCTCATTTTTTGCAAATGATAAAGAAAACCCGCGAAATATGAAAAATAACACGTCACTGCGCTCCCACCCGTAAAGGAAACCAACGTCCTTAAATAAGCTTACTGCAAACAGCCGCTTTGCCTACTGTCCGCTGCCAGAGACAGCGTTCTGCATTTTGGCAAGGGTACAGGTCGGGTGCCAATAACATGCGTCGCAGTTTCGCTGGGATTCATTTCGTTCGATAGTATGCCACTTTCATTATCCTTATCTCACGGCCGACTGTTCTCATTGATAACGCGGCAGGGGCGCTGTTCTGATTAAAGCTAGACTCTGTAAAACTGAGCGGTGCATTTCTTCGGCCAGGGAGTGTTAGATAGGACAATCCAAATATTTTTTTCTTTCTGCTTTCTTTTTCCCTTGATACTGGCTATCTCGTATCGAGCTTGTTTGAGGGCGCTGGTTCCCGATGCGCGCAGCGACCTAGTCATGCGTCACTTTTCATATTTCGCGGGCTTTCTTGATCAACCGGGAAAAAATGAGCGCACAATTAGCACGTTGTTGAAAATAGCAGTTAGATGCCATTTGAACGTGCGTAGATACGCCTCATTGATATTTTGGCAATTAAGTGAGTACTTGTCGAGTTACAAATACAATTATGACTAATTAATTAAACCTCATTAACGAAAAAAGTAGCAGTGGCTACTCCAGTGTACTAGGAACAATACGCAGTAGCTTTGCTTCGCGTAACGCCGTTCCTCTTTTTTTAAATCGTGCTGCGTGATAGATGGGACACCCTGTATAATGTTCTCCTTCGAACGGTAGTGCGCAAAAGAACGATAACACGGGAAGAAGGAGCACGGACACGGCGCAAACTATCAACTCAGAATTTATTGAAACAACAAACATATATGTCCGGTAAGATCAACACGTGCGAAAAAAAAAACCATGAGCAGACAAAGATTATCTCAGTGACGCGCCAGCTTTGCCTAGTGGGCCAATTTTTCCCGCTTTCAATATTTTAAGCGGAACATTTTGCAAAAACATGACATAATTCTACACAACTGCGTGAAATCGTGATGTTCAGTTACATAAGGAAACTTGGTACTTCGGCTTTATCGTCCTAAAGATTTTTAATTAAAAACTCTTAGCTAAATATTTTCCTCACTTGTAATTATTGTCATTTCGGTGGCTCCAGTAGAGACTTGCGACGCCACGTTTGCGTCTCACGCAAGCTTGAATAGGTACATCAGCTAAATCTTCACGTCCCACGTATGTCTGGGGCTTCCCTGCAAACGCGTCATCTCTGTGTACCACGCAGGGTGATCACCGTGGTGGTGCTGTTTCCCGTTCTGCGGCGCACGGGCTACCAGCTGAGCGCCCGCCAGGCCATGGTGCTCGCCTGGGTCACCCTCAAGGGCCCCGTCACCATGGTGGGATTGTCGACGAGAGCCGTGGGTGCGCTGGGCTACATGAACTTCGTGGCGGTGCGTCTTCTCACGCTGTTCTTCTCTTCGACGCGGTGCAAAGGGGACAAGAGAATGGGAGGGAAAGATTGAAGAGAATGGAAAGAGGAGGCCACCTTCGCGGGATTATACCCGTTTCAAAGGGGCACCAGAAATGACATTCAGCAGTCAAGGCCCTAAGTTCCTGAAGGAAATTTTTTTTTTCCCGCGGTGCTTCCACACGTCTAAGTTTAACGGAATTCATTTCTGATGTCGATAACACTTACTCTGAAGTGTTATTTTTAGGGTGTAAGAAATAAACTCTCGTTTTAACAAGTTTTACAAGCCCACAACACCATTAACTTGAGCTCATAGCCGTCTTCTACAACGCTGCAACCGACCACATCAACTTCGGTGAATGCTGGCTGAATCCGAAGCCCAGAAGCAACACAGCGCCTGTCATGTCAAAGCCGTTGCTTGAATTTCGCTAAGTGCGACTAGGGGATAGCATAAGATTTCTTACGTCTTGCGTAAAGTTTTTTTCACGTTATGAACGTTACTTCAAATGTTGCAAATATACTGCGCCGAGGAAGCTGTCGTGTCGAGAGCGCTCATTTATCCCTCGCATGAGTTCTGGCGAAGGCATCAGGCGAAGAATGAATGGCATTAGGATGAATGCCATTTCATGTGCTCGTTCGGCACTGCGTAAATTGCATTAAATCTTAAGGCATAAGAAAATTGATTTTCTTTGCCACATTTCCACCTATGCATGTGCGACACTCTGCTTGGGCCAATATAAAGGCAGATTTTCCTCAGACCCGCAGTCTGACACGATTGTCTCAGTTTGCGGGCGGGAAAGAGTATGTGTTTACCCAACTACCTGCCTATAGCGGAAGGGCAGCCGTCGGTAAATAATTAGAGTACGCGTTTCATTGACGAACTCCCGTGACGAAGCCTGTCACGACACCACGTCCAGTATCCAATCACTCGTAATTATCGTAACGTGCCAAGCTCTAATAAGTGTTTGGAGCTCCATTCGATGACTGCGTGTTGTGCTTGCGGTGTTCACTGCAGGTGCGCCTGTATCACGTGTTGTCCGTGGTCGAGAGCTGCCTCATCACCGCCTTCACGGTCACCCCACTCATGAGGTTCCTCGGTGAGGCCTGTTTAACCGCAGGGACCGTTCACGAACGTCAAAACGTGGTCTCGTGGGTACACGATGGCGATTCGAGAGCGTGGAACGGCCCAATAATACTCACTCAGGCTATGTAACCAGGTGATGGCGTGGACCAAAGAAAGGTAATGGATCGAGGAGCCCGCTTGGCCGTTATCACAAAACAATGTCACATGAAATTGCACTATCACATGACATCGTAGCTTCGTCAAAAGTGGGAAGATCGCGGAGGCAGTGCAAAACCAGGTGAGCGGCCTCCGATCATGGAGGCAATTCAAAACCATGCTAGTTGCACAAAGCTTTGGGAAGGTGGCTGGTCAGGATCAATACATCGAACGAGGAGAAAAAGATGGCTTTCGCCTTCGAGTCGTCTTAGGTGAATGCGTAAGGGACACTTTGAGTTTTTATTTCGCATTTCAAGGCGCACCATAATAAACAATTGCTCCATGTCTGAAATAACCCACGGGTTCTCAAATGGGGGTCCGCGAAGCCATTTTAAGGGGTCCGCGAAACCGATGCTCGAAATAAAAAGCAAAAAAAAGAAACACTTGGAGGCCCACTGCAGACCGCAGAACTTGTTGACAAGCTGTTGAGATCGAATTGTCGTGGCACTTTAGTTCGATCATTCTTTGCCAGGTAGAAATAAAGGGCACCAATTTCGCGCTGCATATTGCGTTAATTTTATTATGACCCCCCATTTTTTTTCTCTCTCTGCAAGGGGTCCCTCACACTGGCATAAATCACGGCGGGGGGGGGGGGGGGGGGCTGACTACCTTGTGTTCATGCTGGAGGGGCCACCCCATGCATTGTCCCCCCTTGAAAATTATCTCTCAAACGCCATATATTTGAATTGCTTGAGCGTTAAGTATAATACAATAAACTCTTTCTTTGGTAATGCCTCTTTATTTTGTAGTGTGTGTAGGCCTGTGTTCAATACACTTCCGCTGTGTGAGACTATTGCAATCGCAACTGCCGCTTGACCGCTTTTAGACAAGACTCAATAGAACAATGCAATTACATGAGCTGGGGACCCATGATCGTTTTATTTAAGTTTTATTTCAAAGCATGATTTCAATATTTATATAAACAAAAACAAAATGGCCGCTATGGCAAGATGTGTGTCCCCCCCCCCCCTTGTGATTTAACTGGATTTACGCCACTGGTTCCTCATCACATCCTTGGGTCCACAAGGGATCCCTGAAAAATCCATGCCTGAGACTCACAGCCGTAGCATTTCAGAAAGCTCGTGCCCTACAGTGCTTTTTGAAACAAGAAGCTTTCACTTTTGTGCAGTACTCGCGGACTGAAATAGGACAATTTAGGGCTAAATAACGCACATACTTTCGTGTCCACCGTTTTCAGTTCGGGTCATATCGGCGTAATTTCGACTCGAACGCGTAGATGAGAGCCAACATTAACTTTAGAGACCACACTCATCGCGACATTTGCGCCAAATTGCGCATTCTAATCATTATACTAAACAAGTTCATATGTCTCGTTTGAGTCCGTCAGTACTGCACTTCATTTCTGCTCATTAGGAGGGCTACGGATTTCAGAGTTGAATTTACGGAGAATGCGCTATCCTTAACTGTCGAGAAATTCAAATATGACGTTGGAAGGATAAATTTCGGCAGTGGTGTAGGCGTGGTGTAGGCGCTTCAAAAAAAGCGTTGGAGGACCCTCCAACACCTTTTTTTTTAAGCGTCTACATCGCTGCCAATCGTATCAACGCGTGGTGGCGCTCGCCAGAACTATTGCGGGCGGAAATGACGAAGATAAGCGCTAGCCTATGATTGGATAAATGTAACGTTAGAAGTAATAACGGCGTTGCATCACAAAAGGGGTTATTATTGGGTTTAGTTTTTCTTTAGCATGCTTTTTTTCACTGAACACCAACTAGACGAACGACCTTAGACTTTTTCAGCTTTAAAACTGCAGCGCCCGGCAAAGAATGCGCCGAACGCCATGGCGCTGGAGGAAACGCGCTGGGGACGCTCCAGGCGCCGTTGTTTGAAGAAACTGAAGGGAAAACATGTAAGAGCGTTGATATAGACGCCGTCGCAACAAGAAAGATGACTAAAACTACAAAACTTGATAGAGGCGTTAGCGATCTGCCTCGTTTGGCACGTGCAGTTCACTCTTAATGCACCACATTGTTTGTTACTATCGCAACGGCGTAATCATTACGTTGGAAAGAACGTGCAACATTGTATGTAAGCTTCCCGTACGTAGGATCTTTCAGTTCATTTCATTGGGGCGCCATCATACGTCACAGGGTGAGTGAAACGTGGTCGGGAGATCCCGCGAAAATCGAGTTGAGGGTAAGCCTCCATTTTATTGTATTTTCAGTGTTGTAGGCTGAATAATTTCGGACTGCATGCCCCTATAGACGTCAGACTCTGCTCAGGCAGCGCTGCGAAAAACACCGCCACCAGCGCCCTCATCGTAGCCCTGGCACTAACTGGGTAGTGCAAAGAGAGCCGCCCGCAAGCGAATGTGCATAGGCCACAATATAACACTCCTCTTTCGTTGGTGTCGAGGCGCGGTTTCCTGAAAATCAAGGACCTGGAAAGCTTCTTCCGCCAATCTACGCTTCAGAAACAAAGGAAACTGATCAAAGCGAACTGCGAGTACAATGCAAAATAACTTTTAGTTATTCCCGCGCGCTGCAACTCGCGAGTACAAGCGAGCATCACACGACACCGAGTTCGAGGCAAGCCCTCCGACATCCGTTCTCTAGAGCCTAAATGCGTTAAAATCGGGTATATACGTATGCCACGGCGATAAAGTACCTACATACACGATCAATTTACTTAGCTATGCATCTTACGATCAGTGGTACAAAACTCGGTTCATCAGGGGCGAATGCCTCCGGCGATTTTCGCCTTTTCAGTTGCATTCTCCCTTAATTCATCTCTCGCTTCCCGTGCATTGGAGTGTTTTATTACGCATCCTCAAATGGTCCCTTGATGGTCGTCTTACGTTTGTATGTACTGCAAATGGGGATACGTGCGTGTCCACTTTCGCGGGGTACAACCAAAGGCAAAACTGTGGCCTCCGAGATAGCTACGGCAACCGCGGAGGACACGGGCGAAACAAACCTGAAGGGGGTCACGACCAACATACTGCGATTTACTTCTATGAAGCACGTGGTGTCAGCTAGTTAGAACAAGAACTCTGAGCCTTCAGAACGTACATGCGTCCGCGATGCTGTGTTGTGACGACCAACTCGTCGCGGTGTGCGTATCACGCGTCTCCAGTCTGCCTCTAGCTGCTCACTTCGTGTTACACGACAAGCACCGCGGTGAGAGCCTCTGCTGAGCTTCATACTCAAGGTTACCACGGTTTTGCATCAGGGCTACGCAAAACAACAGCAGAGCCACACATTCATGCCACCGGCTGTGGAGAACGCGGGTACTTCGCTTACCCAACACGCTCGCAACGGCCCGTATCCAGCGCTCTCGCCTTTCTTCTTCGTATTACAACTGTGGAAATCGGTAAAATTGAACATGTTATTCAGTCTTTTACGTCCGTGGCAATTCACAACGCAACAGTGCGTCTTTTGCGGAGTTTCTTCGTAGCGTGCGGAGGGCTCTCGTCTGCTGCTGTTTTCGCCGTCGTTCAGGCGAGTGATCCAGCAAGCACTTCACGACGGCTCGGTGGCGCGTCCGACTAGCGGAGAGCAATTCACAGCTCTCGTTCTGAGTGATAAATGCGCAAACACACGCGATATTAAACTCAATCGTTGTTTTGCACTCGCTAGTTGCACCTGGTCCCATAGCAAACTGTGCGAGAGAGTCGGTCTATGCACTACTCAATACTTCTCCGACAGGTGGCGCCACACATCTTGGAAACTCTAGAGTCTGGCGTCTATCGCTGCCGTTTTTGCTGCACTAATCTCTTCAGTCATCAGTCTGCGCAACCCGAAAATAAATAATGTAAAACAACCAGGTCTAGAAAAGTGTTAGAGGGTCCCTTTAATAAAGTGGAGGACAAAACAACTTAGCAGAGGTGATGGCGGAACCCACAATCTTAAATGGTTGTGGGTTTGGTCCCCACAAACAATGCTGCACAGTGATGTACAGTTTTCTATTCAAATCAGTAAAGAAATTGATTGATTGATTGATTGATTGATTGATTGATTGATTGATTGATTGATTGATTGATTGATTGATTGATTGATTGATTGATTGATTGATTGATTGATTGATGTTAGGGTTTGAGGAGGTTTAAGCTAAGAGCATACAAGAAATACGCTGTCACTCGCTGAATTACCAGGCATGCTCCACCTGGACGCCCCGGAGTCGTCGCGTGTGCGGCGTTCGATGAAGTCCATCTGGGAGGCGGCGGCCAAGTCCCGTGAGCGCCAGCGCGCCCAGCGGAACTTCAGCGGCGCCGACTGGAAGTGGATCGAGGAACACATCTACTTGGCCGATATGCTCTCGGTCGGATACCAGTTGGACAAGGTCGAGCCCCAGGTGGGTGGCCGTCTTTCCTGTGGTATATAAGCCACACCCATAATGATTCCAGTGCATAAGTGACCAAAGCTTCACAAGTCCACTTCGTTCCTGCGCGATTAGAGGAACGTGCGCACGTCGCGGCTTCTCTGACAAGAGTGGGTCAAGGGGTAGAAACTGTGGAGGGGCGAAGCATGTAGGGAAGGGTGTTTCAGCTCCACCAACTTGAAACCTGAGGAGGGACGAAGCATGTAGTGTGCGCCGGTGTTTCCCACGGCAAAATCGCTACTAATGGGCAATGAGAGACATAAGAATGGCCTGACCGAGGCAATTTGCCACATTGTTTTGAGAGAGATTTCTTTGATGAGGCACTAGTGGTGCCGAGCCTGAAGCCGGGCATGTAGGGAAGGGTTTTTCAGCTCTACTAACGTCGTCGGGAATCTGCGTCGGAATGCAGCTTACCGTAAGGTGCTTGTTCTTGTTATTCTCCCCTATATGTCCGGTTTCAGTTCCCTACGGCATGTAGGGAAGGGTGTTCCGGCTCCACTAACGTCGTCGGCTATTTGTTAGGCTAACCGTTAACTTCTTCATTTTTAGTGGACCCGTGGCGAAAAAGAGCACCGTTCATTGGTAGATACGTTTCGGTTAGTGGTGTTTCAAATAGATGACTACCGTAGAGGTCCACGTTGACTTTACCGTAGAGATCCACGTTTGTGTCTCTGGTTTTAGAAAAGAAGCTTGAGCGTCTTGGTAAATTTCTTCGGGGATTATGACACCGCTGCTAAGCCAAACATAATGTTTTAGGCATTAACGATGAACGTTTAACTCATAATATGCATAGTATGGACCGGTGGCGAGTAGTGGGATTTACCCTATTTTTGTGGCGCATGCCCGTTTATGATGGACCGCGACGGCATGACACGCCAACAAGCCAAAACCCTAGGGTACTTCGCCCCTAAAAGCCATGGGTGCTTCGCGCTTCTTCTCCCCTGAAAACGGGCGTTCAAAATAAAGAAGAAATGGACGTGGGCAGAGCATGTAGCGACTAGGCCAGATAACCGCTGGTCATTAAGAGTAACTGATTGGATTCCAAGAAAAGGCAAACGCGCGAGAGGGAGACAGAAAGTGAGGTGGGCAGATGAGATTAATAAGTTTCCGGGGATAACGTGGCCACAGCTAGCACATTACCGGGTTGATTGGCAAAATATGTGAGAGGCCTTTGCCCTGCAGTGGGCGTAGTCAGACTGATCATTATCTGAATGGAGAATAGGCTAAAAAATCATATCTGACAAACGAAACTAGTTATTCATATTCATTCACGGCTTTTTTATAGTGGATACCCACTGGATTATTCTGGTAACCGTGCAGTAGTGTATCCACTTAGCCATTGAGGCGTCCCTCTCGCGCTTTTATAAGCTATAGATTTCAATAACAAAAAAATATTGCACTGAATAACATTCACGTATCGCGGAGGGTGGATTGCCGACTTCACCAGGCATTGCGTTAGCTCAGCGAATGTCGATCACTTGCATGTGAGACCCGCGTTCAGGACGACAATCCCACCGACACACGCCAAATTAACAATGTCGTGGACTTCAAACCTTCATCCGCATACTGGGCAACGGTTCGATATGAGAAAGTGCATTTGGTATAGGATCCCTGGTATTTGGGAAGCCTCCGCGAGCGATTGAGGATGCGCGCCTGGTAGTCTGAACTAGAGCACTGCACGGGCCCGGGCCGACCCGAAAGCCCGGACCGTGCCGTCCGGAGCGTTTTTCGGCGGGCCCGGGCTGCGCTCGGGCTTCAAAGTGCGGACCTGGGTCGGGGCCGGGCCCAGGCTTGAAGCCGCGGACCTGGGCCGGGCTTGAGGCTGCGGGCTGGGCCGGACTCCAGGCCCCGTTCATTAAAAGGCCTAAGTCGGGCCTTCGAGCACACGCGAACGTTATGCATTGCATGCCGGATTAATTCCGACCACCTGGAGTTCTTCAACGCGCACCTAAAGATAAATACATGGGTGTTCTTGCCTTTCGCCCCCATCAAAATGCGGCCGCCGTGGCCGCGGGAATCGCACCCGCGTCCTAGGACTTAACAGCGAAACAGCTTAACCACTGAGCCATCACCGCGGGCAAAGCAACATTTCGATGCATGTACACACCGCATTTTCCGTCCGATCGCCCGCTACAAAGCGCAAGGCATCAATAATAATCATCATCAATTAATATCCCCTAGCGGGCCCGGCCGAGCCTGGTCATGAACACGCGCGCCCTGGGTAAGTTTGAACGCCCGGGCTCGGGCCAGGTCCGGGCTTGGAACCACGGGCCCGGGCTGGCTCGGGCTTCATAAAGCAGGCCCGTGCAGTGCTCTAGTCTGAACATACGACTAAAGTCGGCCACTTAACTACGAACTTTAACTTTTTCACGGTTTACATTTCATAAAATTATTCGCCACGCCATAGTGCATGTGACCGATGCAAAAGGATCGTGGCTTTCGCAGGAACCGTTAAAGCCAGCGAGAAAGCAGGCGGTCCGAAAGATGTCCAACAGGCTCAACCGGATGACCAAGGTCATGTTCAAGGACGACTTCACTGAACGACTCGTAAGTGCATTTAAAATGACGACAGACATAAACATCGCCGAATGCAGCGCCTCGGGAGATCAGTGCCTAACCCTTTCAGGCCCAAATTAATCACGTTCAGTGTAAGAAACTGGTTTTTATATTTTGATATGCACATGATCATGGCAGTTAAGGAGAAAATATACCACCTTTCAACAAAAAGTATTTAAGTGATCGCATTAGTAAATAATTATTACTTAATATTTTTTTTATTTATTAGTTAAAGAATATTTAGATGGGATAGCATAATGTCCAATAGAGAAAACTCCTATTTTCGACACAGAACTAAACTAAATGCCCTATCTCTGCCCGTTGAAAGCAGCTGCCTCGGCGTAATGCGGCAACAGCGCGACCACTTTTGTCTTCGTTCACACGTGACCTCGCTTTATTGTGTGTACCAGGTTGGCAGCACACGTAGAGCAGATGCTAAGTATGAGTTCTTCAGGAAGAGCAAGGCTTTCAAATGCGAAGCGTTTCTGAGCGCACATTTGACACTTCGTGCGTTTCTATCTACGTATCTGTCTATCTATCTAGCCCCATACGTCCATGGTTGCTCTCATGATCGCCTCCTTAATTTGGTGTAGACCAAAATTCGCATGGGAGGGTAAGAGGATTTGGCGAATATGCCTGTCGGGTCATGACGTGAATAACGTGAAAATCCTGTCGCATACGTCGTCAAACCCTTCCTCCGGACACGTGTGGCACATACCCGTTTACCACGGGCCGCTGTGTACGGGTATGCGCCACAAGTGATTGACAGTTTATACCTCCCCAGGAGCGGTGAGAACAGACTGTTATTTTAAAAGCGAGAGCGTTAAGGAGAACCGACATCGACAGCGTTGACCCGACGAACGGAAAGAATAAAAATTGTGATCCGAGCAGGAATCGAACCCAAGAATTTTGCGTGGCAGTCAGGTATTCTACCACAGAGCAACGCCAGGTCTGGAAACTGGTTTTGAATAACGGCATATGCAGGCGTGATGTCGGTGCAACGTCAATTGTGGTTGTGGTGCTGGCTCTCTAATTTTACAAGAAAGCAATAAACACTGCATTTGTACTCCTACGATACAGGCGTCATATCAAATTGTCTGTGGTTCCAGCGTTGGCTCCGCTTTTAAAGCAGTCTAATAAATATTGCATTTGTATTCCTATGATTCAGCAATATTAAAGAGCACTCACAGACAATAATGCCAAGGAAAGTATAGGGGATGTTATTAGTAGTAAATGTAAGGTAAATGTGAAGAAAGAAAAGTGGAGGAAAACATAGCTTGCCGCGGGCAGGGACCGAACCTGCGACCTTCGAATAACGCGTCCGATGCTCTACCAACTGAGCTACCGCGGCGGCCATCCCCCCGTCCACTTTATAGGGCATATATGTACATTTAAACGTGGGAGCGTCAGTCAGCGCCGCCAGTAGCCATGACGGCGAGTGTAGAACACTCTTTTTTCTGCCTGTTGGCGTCACGTAGCACGTGAACTTATTACGAGCTGGCAGCTGACCAATGGCAGCTGGCAGTCCCTGCCCGCGGCAAGTTATCTTTTCGTCCACTTTTCTTTCTTCACACTTACCTTACATTCACTACTAATAACATCCCCTATACTTTCCTTGGCATTACTGTCTGTCAGTGCTCATTAATATTGTGTACAACAAAGAAAAACGAGCCCTTAAAATTAACAATTCTTTCCTTCATTCATAGCGAGGGTCTCGTTCTGGCAGACTTGATGCTTTCAGGTAGTATGCGAGGGATTATTGGTCAGCTGCCAGCTCGTAAAAAGTTCACGTGCTACGTGGCGTCAACAGGGAGAAAAGAGTGTTTCACACTCGCCGTCATGGCTACTGGCGGCGCTGACTGACGCTCCCACTTTTAAATGTACATATAACCCTATAAAGTGGACGGGGGGATGGCCGCCGCGGTAGCTCAGTTGGTAGAGCATCGGACGCGTTATTCGGAGGTCGCAGGTTCGGTCCCTGCCCGCGGCAAGTTATCTTTTTTCCCCTTTTCTTTCTTCACATTTACCTTACATTTACTACTGATAACATCCCCTACACTTTCCTCGGCATTATTGTCTGTCAGTGCTCATTAATATTGTGTATAACAAAGAAAAACGAGCACCTATGATTCAGCAAGCTATACTGAAGCATTGCTCGACCCCGGAAGAATACATTAAAAAAACTTACGTACGATATTCACGTGACTGCACCATAAAGTGCACTTAGTTGCGATAATACTGACGTATGTACTCTAGCGTGAGTACTGACGTTCCGTCGCACCATAAGTTACCCTTTAAACGCCAGTGTTGTCGACGTGCCCGGTAAGCCCACGACGTGCACACAGCTACTACACTTCCAAAAACACGTCGATCCACCTCGTAACGCTTGGCTCAAAGCCATAAAATACAGCATAGAAGTACCCGCTGACTGCTTCGAATGAAACCGATTCCCACAACGGTGGGATCTGCCGAATTTTTCTTTACCAGGGCGTTGCTGATTCAGCTACAAAAAATGATGATTCCAATTGGTATCACTGGCTGGGCCTGAAATGGTTAACCACCAAGGTCCCCTATGCTATGCTATGCTATGCTATGGGCGTGTAACGGGGTGATTATATTCCGCACACGCTGCAGTGCAATATTTCGTTTTCTCACTTTAGAATAGATTATTTTACGGGCGGGTTTCGGTGCCGCCATATTGGGATCTGCCGTTTCAGTCGATGTATAGATCATACCGCCCACCCCCTTCCGAAACCTTCCTGCACCTAAACTTTGTTTTGCACTGCCTCCGTGATCGGCCCACCTCTTGCCGTTTTTTGCTATCTTTAACAACTAAACGGACAGCGCTACCGTGGACGTCTACACACGAAAACGGTTTGGTAAATGCATTCGACCTTTCCTGACCTTATCAATTCACGTCACGAGATACAAACATAAGAAAACACTCAACTGCCGAGTCAGCGCGCAAGTGCCATTTTTATAGGCTGGCCCAAAAATGTCATCAGGGGTGCTATCGCGGAGCGACGCCTTGTGCCTTATTCTTTGCTGTTCTGATCACCCACCACTCGCAGTCGGCTGGTCCCGTTGATAACGCGGACGGACCGCAGCTCTGACCACTGGCCAAGCGCAAAAAGCGCGAGGAGCATAGGCATCGGAAAAGGCATAGCTCCCCCTGCATCAATTTGTGTATTTATCTTATAAGAATGCAACAAAACTCGGTCATTTCTGCAATAGGTGCATAGCAAAACGGCGCGTCGTCTGCTACAGCACTCCGACTCACGGAACCTTCAATGCTCAGCTCTTCGCTGCTTCAATTTGTGTGCGGTTCAGTGTAATCGGGGACGAGGCAAGATAACTGGTAGCAACCGCGTCGCAGAACGTACGCGTTTTCTGCCCGATTACACTGAACGGCACACACCTTGAAACAGCGAAGGGCAAGGCATCGAACCGGAAGACGTCCATTTTGCTATCCACCTATTGCCTAAGACGACTCGAAGGCGAAAGCCATCTTCTTTTTCTTCTCAGTCGATGTATAGATCATACCGCCCACCCCCCTCCGAAACCTTCCTGCACCTAAACTTTGTTTTGCACTGCCTCCGTGATCGGCCCACCTTTGACCAAGTGACGATGTCACGTCATGACGTAATTATGTGATGTCATGATGACGTCGCAGATTTTGGTGATCTGTGACGTCATAATGACGTGTGGTGACGTCATCACGGGACAATTTCTCTAACGCCGCCGACGATCAATTTTCGCGTTTGAAGAAGTCTCCAAGGCTCTCGCCCTAAAAGTTCGATTGTTTCTCCAGGGTTCGTCACTCTGCGTGCTGCCAAGCCACCCCAACGCCGCCAAGGCCTACGCGGAGCTCAACAGGAACATCCGCACGCTACAGACGGTCAGTGCTTGGGGCTACACGAAACCTTGGTGCATTGCTGTCGGTATTGTATCGTGGCGCGAACCGGCAGCGCTGTCTACACTAAAGCTCAGCGCTCGACAGCATAGCAGGCTCCCAGAACAAAACTTAATGGAAGGGTGGTAACCGCTAATTTCACCTACCAACATTATCTTTTGCTATGCTGGAAACTTAGTAGCATCGGCAGCATTTACTTCGTTCAGTTAGGAAAGAGCTACTCGGTCCAGACTGCGGTCTGTCATTGAATGCAACGGCAGCCTTAAAGCCTCATCGGCCTTGCGCGCATACTTTCTTTCCTCAACATCAACGCTCATGTCGAAACTTTCTCTTGAACAACTCGCATAAAACCAACGAAAGGTCATTGCATAACCGAGATGTCCACTCTTCTGAGAACGCCTGATTGGTTAGACTTTTGTGACTGCATTATAGCAACGAAAAGTATAATAAGCTAGTGTAAACAAAAAGGTTGCTAAGTTCACGTTCACACATTGGGTGGACCAAAGCGAATAAACAAGTCGCAACGTACTACAGCTGATTCGTCCATACTATAGGTTTAATTCGTTGTCTTTCACTTGCAGGTGTCCCTGAGGAGGCAGTTCGAGAGCGGCATGATCCACCCAGAGACCTATGCGAAGATTCTCACCGCCATACAGACCAAAGTCCAGAACGATTCGTACGTTTTTTAACACGAAAGTGTTTTATGCCGGGGTCCATCACGCCTCCACTGACGCATTTCCGTCACGGATATGACGTTGTAAAATATAAAGACTAACATATGGCAAAGAAAAACCTAGAAGAAAAAGTTTCGTCACCGGGAGTCGAACTTACGACTCTTCGATCCTCAGCGCGCAGCGCGAAACGACTCCGCCACAGACGGCACGTTCTTCGTCATGCTAACGGCGTGCTATTTGTATACACCATTTGCCAGTGGCGGTACTCGGAGATGGGTGGTACATCAGCGTGTTTTCTTTATCACTAGCGAGATGGCGCTAGGTGCTCGAAAGGTGCGCTATAAAGGTGATCGCTCCACGCGTTGAGATGAGCGTGCGCGTCTACAGGGCGTGGTCGCTCGTGCGCGCGCGCTCATCTTGTACGTCTTGCGCTCTCACCACAAGTTTGCGTTGAAGTTACAGAGAGCACGAAGGTCACTTCGCTCACTGCAGCGGCCGCTTTTGCGAAAGGAGCGCGCTGCTCACAAACAAATGAGTAACAACTGTTACAGTTCGCGCTCATCCTGTGTACACTTGTGCGTTCGTTTCGTGCGTCCTCCTTTGTATTTGACCAGCGCGCTTTAACTGTCGAGCTGTGACGGTTGTTAGTTCTGCTCATCCTGTGTATGTTCGTTCCGTGCGTCCTGTGTGCTTGAGCAGTGCGTTGCAAGTTTCGAGCTGCTTGCCGTTCTTCGCGTGACATTACAACTTGTTGCTATAGCATTCATTGCTTCGCCGTGGGGGCGAAACAATGCACAACAAACGCTCAACTACGTCTGTGAAGACACGTTTTACTTTCGTGTTATACCGATTCCTATGACAGAGGGATCAGCCAAGTTTTTTCATTCATTCACATTCATCCGTTAAGCAACGCTTCTGAGAGTTATAGATTTCGGCGGCGGCATAATTCGTGAATAACCCGGCGTCCGCGAGTGTACAGAAGTGCGGGTGTACACAAATTCGGCCCCCAAAGGTTTGCCGGCCACTAGAGTATTTGTATGCGCCGTTTTCCAATAATTGAGGCTTTCTCGATCGTGGGCATGTCGGCGGTCAGCCTTTCCTGATACGGCAATCTGATCTCTTATCGAGGTCACTTGTGACTTCACGTTGACATATTTCATTGTTGCCTCTCATGGTTGCATTTCATTCTTTCCCGCATGACCGTCCTTGTTGGATGTAGCAACAGCATATAGTGCTGCGCTGCTAAGCACGTGGGTGAAGGTGAAGGTCCAATGCCCGGCATGGAGGAAGGAAAGTTGGCAGGGAAAATTGCGCAATGCTACAAAATGAAAGGAAGAAGGAGGAAAGAAAGAAAAAGAAAGAAAGGAAGGAAGAAAGAAAGTAAGAAAGAAAGAAGAAAGGAAAGAAAGGAATGAAGAAGGAAGAAGGAAGGAAGGAAGAAGAAAGAAGAAAGAAAGAAAGAAAGAAAGAAAGAAAGAAAGAAAGAAAGAAAGAAAGAAAGAAAGAAAGAAAGAAAGAAAGAAAGAAAGAAAGAAAGAAAGGAAACTACGTCAGGCACGGCCACGTCAAGCTTCGCGTTTCCTCGATTTCCTCGATTCGGGAAGGGCTCCTGAATTTTCTAAAATCTGTAGTTTTTACTTGCCAAAACTAACATATTATTAAGGCTTGGCGTAGCTGGGGATTTCGCAAATTACTACCACTTGGGTTGCTTACCGTGCACATGAACTTAAATACACGGTTATTGTTTTTTTTTTTTTTAGAGCGAAGCTCTTAGGCGACAGTTCCGGTGTTGAGCGGCGTTGCCGGTACCGCTATCGTCGTTGGTATAACCGATAGAGCGAACGAGGACGAAAAAAAGTGGGGGACCCTTAAGCTTCGCCTTTAAGAGTTGAACGCGATAGCGAAATCCGGCCCCTAGTGCGCACTTCAACCACTAAGTGCATACTTATTAATGTGTATTGTTACACACACACGCACACAGACACACACGCGCGCGCGCGCGCGAATGGTACAAGTTTTTATCTAAAGCGAGAGTCGCATGGCCTCCAAGATATGCGCCGCGCGTCCGCCATCTCTCGGAGGCCATAAAGGTTTGAGACATATTTCTCAATGCCTCACAGATGGCAGCACATTACCTAGCGTTGGCTGTTTTCTTGATCAACGCCTCCTTTAGAAAACTGGCGTTGGCTTGAAATGTTTTCCGCTAGATGGACATAGTTGTCCATCTTTAGAGCTGTTTGAAAGTTCGTGTGTGTTTTTAGCGGCGATGGCTGCACTATCCCGGCCTTTTTCGACGTAGTTTGATGGCCTCGCCTATGCACCTACAAATCGCCGAATGGGCTCGTTTTCGTCGTGACACCTGCTGAACAAAATGCGTTAAGGAGACTCCTTCCAGTACATGGCATTTATGTAGTGTGTTTTTCCGAAGCAGCTGCAAGTTACATGGTGGCTTTGTTGTAGGACACCTGCTTGCCACGCGAACGGCCCGGGTTTGATCCTCAGTGGAACCGAAGATTTTTGTTGTTTGTTTTATTTGCTTCTGTCTCGATTTTTCGGTCACGGACGATTTTTCGCGCACAACCAACGGTGCCGACGCCGACACCGGAATTTCTGCGACACGAGCTCTCTAACGCTATCGCGTTAAAATTGGCCGCGTATCTGCGTGCTTCGCTGCAAATGTCGTCTAAAGACGATAGAAGAGGCGCTGCGTGAGATATGGACGCCATCTGGCAATACGTCGGGAAACATGAGTGCTGTGTTGCGGGCTGGTAGTCCCGGCGCAGCAGCAGGCGAAGACCGGCGGTGACCAACGCGACCGGCGGGAACGCCTGCCAGCCCGAACACGCGGTTTGGCGCGAAGCGCCGAAGCAGAAGAAACGTCCGCACTCTCCACAGTACTCTCAACACACGTCAGTACTCTCCACACACGTTTATTTACACGTCGCCTGGGTAAAAGCAGGAATGCCAGAGCGGCGCCCCATGGCATTCGTACGGTGCAATACTGAACCGAAACCGAAACACAACAATGAGCGCGTGCAGAGGGCACGGAGGAAGGCAAGTTTTTAGCGCAGTCGCATTTTCAGCGCAGCTTAAGAAACTAGGGTCTCTAGAATTACGTATCTATGTATTTTCTATTAAAGGAACACACCACCTAATACTTACCTAGTGATGTTGCGCCTCAGATATGCGTAATGTTTGCTTTTTGATCAACAATGTACACAAGTATGAACCTAGTCAGCCGTTCAAGATGGCTGGCCCTTGGGCAAGTGGTTCAACTTTGGCCGGGTGGTTGAATCGAGTGACGTGCCGACAAACAGAAAGACACACCAAAATTTCTGCGTTTAAGTTCCCCAAGAAAGACTATCGTCTTTAAAATAGAGAAGGCGGAGTACAGCGAGCCGCTTCTCGCGCTTCTTGTGACAGCGCAACGCAAGCCTCACGCGCACGGGCACGAGAAAATGCCTTGACCTGCGAGGCCTGGGAGAAGAAGACGTGCGTTGGTCGAAGGGACACTTTGTACGCGGAACGCTCTAGTGAACTCATAAGGGCGCAGCGTTCGCGTCAACCAGCGGCGGCGGCAGTTGGAGTCGCCAGGTTCACCACGTTACGTTGTCGCGAAAACCGAGCATTATATACTCCCACTCGTGCCGCGACGCATCACCTTGACGCATGCGCATTTGCTCAACTTATCGCCGAATGAAAGCACCTACACAGCTGCGCACAGAATTCGCATTAGGCAGTCTCGTAATCATCGGCGAATGTTTTTTTTTTTTTTTTACATTTCACCGGATTGAAATGCAGCCGCCGTGGCCCGCGCGTCCTCGAGCTTTCTGCGAAATGCCATAACCGCCCAGCCGCACCACGAGTAGCGCAATGTATTCAGTTGCTGCAGTGACACGGAAGCAATGTCATCGTGTGTGCAATACGAAAGTGCTTGGAGCCACACTTACTGTTGATAAGCCGAAAGGCGATGTTTACCGATTGAATAAATGTAAACAGAAATACACTATCAAATGGGCGTAAAGCATCCATTACTTCTGTAATAAATGTTTGCTCGTGCGTCCTTTATACTTCATTCTTTCCCTCTCCTGAAAAATCTGGAGCTCCCCAATGCGTCCGAGATAAACTCGAAAAAGGAGGACAACTGGCGATTATACTATGGCCGAATAAGCCCTTGAAACACTGCACCCAGCAGGCTCCGATTGTTTTGTAACAGTCCTGGGTTGGTGGGGCTCCCACTGCGGGGATATTGATTGCCCGTAATAGCGCGTACTTTGAAGTGTTAAAAATTTGTTCTAGACAAATGCTTTCAGTAAGCAGAGCCAAACCATCCAAAGGCGGAACTGCAATGCTGCCATGGTTCAAAGCAAAATCATTCTCCATTTAGTGACCGATCATGGTGTATGACGAGTGCAACGACAAGGTCCTGTGGGTGCTTCCCTAGTTAATCCATATAACTATAGTTCTGTGCGGCAATACGCCAACGTTCGTCAGATAAACGTTTTCCATCATAGTCGCAAGGAATCTTTACGTATGTATTAATCCGGACAGTAGTACGCTTAAGGCTCATTTACACAGTCTTCTCTGGAGACCACTCGACCAAGGTGCACGCAGAAATTCGCTTTTGGTCGAAAAGCGATTGTATTCGATCATTGCTGCTCGGGTTTGCAGTCGCGTGACTACAAGTTACAGCAGCGATCCAGAACGGTCGTTTTTCGATCATTTGCAACTCGTCCCTTTGTGACTTCAGTGTGCCGGTGGTTCGCTGGTTACGGTGATCTGCTGCTGACCCAAAGGTCGCTGGTTCGATTCCCAGCCGCGGCAGTCGCATTTCTATGGAGGCGAAATGCTAGAGGCCCGAATACAGTGCGTTGTCAGTGCACATTAAAGAATCCCGGGTGGTCGAAATTCCCGGAGCCCTCCACTACGGCGTACCTCATAATCATATCGTGATGTTGGCGCGCAAAATTCCAGATTTTATAATGTACGAGGGTTATTCTAAAAGTAAGGGCCGTTTGCTAATAATCCAATATTTACACGTCAGAATAAAGACTTATTTGTGCAGCGCAATCCATTAATTCTTCGCGAAGGCACTGAAGTTGTTGTTCTGGCTCAGTAGTCATCTGCTTGTCGGGGAATGCAAACGACAATGTCTGCGAAAATCGTTGCTTCCGCCTCTTGTGCAGTGCGAGCTGTAATTCATTTTTTGCTTGCAAAGGGATCATCACAGCTTCTCATATTTATGAGGAATTCTGTTTAGTTTATGGGCCTAAAGTGATGAGTGAAGGAAAGGTCAGAAAATGGTGACGAGACTTCACAAATGGCACCACAAATGTGCCCGACGAATAGTGGAATGGCAGGCCCAGAATCAGACCAATGAAACTGTCCAACAAGTGGGCCGGGAATTGCGATTAGATCGACGACGGACTGTCGTCGAAGACGAGTGTCGACGACGAGTCGTCTATCGGATGGATTTCCTCTTGTCAGCCGCACTACAATTAGCACGATTGTAACTGAAAAGCTCGGATATCACAAAGAGTGTGCAAGGTGGGCACCAAAAATGCTTACCGACCAACTCAAACAGCAAAGAATTCCCAGACGGCGAACTTCTACGCAGAGGGACTAAAGAAACTGGTGCAGCGGTACGAAAAGTGCTTAGAAGTTAGCAGTGATTATGTAGAAAAGTGAAGTAGGTTTGTACTAAACTAGCCCCGCCAATAAAAACTTTTACTAACTAATATTTATTTTTGGGGGACCAAACGGTCCTTACTTTTTGAATAGCCCTTGTATTATTAACGTTTGCTACAAACTTAGTCTCGCGATCTGGTTGGTCGCCTGCGTGAATGTACAGTTCGAGATTTCGCGAGCGCAGATTCCGTTCCTTCAGTGTAACCTTTCAGTTGTCTGTAGTATTACGTGATCCAGTTAATGAAGTGTGCGTGTCCGAACGTACTAAAGATGTGCTCTCGGGCCTATTCTCCACGCAGGTTTCTCGACTTGCCGACGATGAAGGCGCTATTGTATCTGCCGCACTGGGTGTTCGCCTTTGTAAGTTGCCGCTGATATGCTCGTCGACTTATCAACTGCTGCTCAGTATGCCGCATAAGTCGAAACTTACTTAGGTGAAATGTGAACGTATTTTCGAAAGCGATGGCACCGGTTATAAAACAGTCAAGCAGTTTACAGACATATCACTATGTCCCGCTAATATGCCTGTTTCCTTCAACCCTACCCAGTTCAATGACCTACAACAAAATGAGTAGTCTGAGTTCGTATTCGCAAAGACGTTTTAAGTAAAAATGTTCCTAATATTTCAGCCAATCACGATGCGGGACACATCATTAGCGAAGCCGGCTAACCAATGAGAAAACACATTTACGACAAAGAAGTTTTGTGAATTGGGCCCCTGATTTTCTTCGCTGGTCGAAGTTCCTTTCGCGATCAAATAGTGCACTGAGAAAACCATCTACAACAGTTTTTTTGTCAGTCAGACAAGTGTTACTATCCAGGATGGTGTAATACTCCACCGCTTCGTCTAATACAGCTATCTTGGTGTTTGGAGCAAACTAGAGACCACAAAGCTTCACTTTTAGCTAATCACACTTGACAAGATGGCGGAATATCACAATTTACATCGTACAAACACAGAGTTCGTGAACCACTCATCAAACAATGGGTAAACATCACCATCTTTATACCGATTGATTATAAAAGGCCGACGAGCTACTTGCGAGCTATCGTATTGAACGAGTAGATCAGAGGTTCTCAGCCATGGCTATTTTGGGGACCCCTTGTGGACCGGTGGAAGTGACGAGGGACCCCTTGCAGTGAGAATAAAAAAAGGGGGGGGAGCTCATAAGTTAACACGAAATGCAGCGTGTAAAAGGTGCCATTTATTTCTCCCTGGCAAAGCATGGTGAAACCAAAGTGCCAGGCAAATTCGATCTCAATAGCTTGTCAATAAGTAGTGCTGTCTGCAGCCACACTCAACCTGTTTCTAGCTATGTTTGCTCTTCAAACATGCAAGCCTGGAAAAAGCATGATCGCGTGCATGTCATAGAAAACTGCAACAAGAACTTTGCAGCCATCTCATGGGGAAGGGGTAATGCTTATTTTCACCCATATGCAGAAAATCCGCACTCCATACGGTCACCATGTGTTCAAACATAAGCGTGCAACAAAAACTGTGTGTCTCAGAACCGGCGTCCAGATTTTAGGCATTCTAGAGACCGGTATCGAAATCTTTTTCGAATCCTTACTCCAAATCCGCTTCACAAATGATACGTGTATGCGACATAGGAAAGGCCCTCTCTTATCAAAAAATGCGAGTCATTTCTTAAGGGATTTCGTTGACATTTTGACCACCCCCCGGTCTCACCTTCTTCAACGTCCCGGCCCTCGCGGGACTAAATTTTGTGACCGCGGCCCGCTAGCTGAGGTTAGTTTGAGACCCCTGATATAGGATAAAAACTCGCAGGGTCCCTTAAGCAGTCGCCTAAGACGACTCGAAGGCGACAGCCATGTTCTTTTTCTTATCAATCTGCGTACTAATGAGATGAGCCTATGTACTAATGTGAGTCTCTGTATTGATGTGATGACGTTATACTGATGTTGAGGACTTCACACATTTCGGTGATCTATGACTTCACATTGTGCGTCATCGTGTGATGATTTTTGCATAAGTCGTATTGGCGCCTACGGTCAATTTTCTCTCTTGATGAGTCATACTAGGCTTTCACCTTGGTAAAATAATAATGATTATGACGATGATGATTACGATAAGTTTGTTGTCTCTAGGTGCTATACTGGATATTGTCGAACTACGCCATGTTGTCCAATTCGCCATCTTGTCAGCTCTGACTGGCCGAGAACGCTGCCATTCGCTATTCGGCCTGTCTCATTGGTTCAAAATGCCGCCATTACAGGATTTGACAATACGGCGGAATTTATGTCTAGAATATCGCCTATTCCTCGCCGATTTCGCTGCGGAGCTGTTAAGCTTTTCGTTACGCCGGTTCGCGTCACCAGAAAACTATCATCAGGAACGGGTATGAGTCAGAAAGCGGGCAATCCAAGTCGAATTCCCAATGAGGCTAGTGAAGCCAAGCTCGGGAAGATGCTGATTACTAATGACCAAATCGATCGCAATTAAGTCATATTAAGTCTAATTGTCGTTAATTAAGACTTAAACTAATTAAGACTCAGCTGTGTGTGATCGAAGCAAACCCACCCGTGATACTTGAGTTTCATGTGACCTAATTATGCTAATTAAGTCTACTTGATCCCAATTAGGATTGAGCCATGTCGGGACTAGCTAGGAGACCATCAGCACCGCTGCGACTCAGCCTCGCACCACTAATTCAAGCTGCCCACTTTTTTTTCCCCTGCAGAAGGACAAGGTCCTCTCGGCGCTTCCAGAGCCGAGCGAGAGCAGCACGCGGTCTACGAGCGGCTGGGACATCGAGCTGCTCTCTCCGGGCCAAGTGGCCAGCAACCGACTCCGGCGAACCCAGGTGTGCGTCCTATTCAACGCGCTCGCGGCGATCTCGCTGGCCGCCATGCTCGCCGGCGTTCTGGTGGCCGCCCTGGAGCACCACTCGCCCATCTTCATCACGGCCTCGGTGGCGCTGCAGGGCTGCATCCTGCTCCTGCACTCGGTGGAGCTCATCACCATGGTCAGTCGACGACTTCCGCTTCTTAAATATTTACCTAAGTATTTAAACATTTACGTAAACATTTACGAGCTATTCATTGATGTCTTAAACTACTGTTATATACATCCAAAAAAAACGGCAGGAAGTGGAAGATGGAAGCTTGCGATGAAAAAAATCCGTAAACAGGGGGTGCGTGGTGGAGAGGGCACGAAGCACATACACACGATAGCTAAGGAAATCAGTTCCAGCCTTGAAGAAGACAAGTCCACTTGTCGAAACGTCGGCTCGAGTACCCACCCCCTGTTTACGTATTTTTTCATTGTTATGTACATGTGACTGGTTGGGATGTGCTTTATTTTGTATTTTTTATTGTTGCGTTTAGCATGGTAGATGCTTTGATTCGAGGCAGTGACTTCATGCATTGTATAACTGACACGTTGTATAACATGGTATAATATTGTATCATCACTGTGTAACACTTTTGTGAAATTCATGCTGCAACATGTGCCTGAACTACCGAAGGGAAGTTGGGCCTCGTCAGGCGTATTAACACACCTTTAGCCCAATTTCCTCGGTATACAACGTTCGCTGTACACCGGAATAAAAATTTTTTATCGATATTTGATTGATTTTTACGAATTCGACTGGGTCAATTCAGAGCAGTTTCTCAGGCGTTATCACAACATATTGCCACATGACACCATATACAAGGCGTGTTCAAATTAAAAGGTACGAAACGACACTGTGCGTATAAACGAAAACTTTATTCAAGGTATACACCATAGGCCTGAGCAAAACGATCCCATTGATAAATGAGCCGAAGGACTTTTTGTTCCCAGAATTCCTTTGGCCGTAACGAGAACCAGTCCTTCACAGCGTCCTTGAGTTCGTCGTCCAAGTTGAAGCGCTTATCTTTCAGATGTTTTTTTTTCCTCTGTTCTTTTAGATGTTTTCTTTTTCAGATGTTTTTCTTTTTTCACCGCCAACATTCGTAATGTGACATGCCGATCACTTTTCACTAGCTCGCCCACCTTGTCGATGAGATTTGCCGTGATGACTGTGTTTGCCTGGCCTGGTGTTGGGTCATCAAACAAACTCTCACGGCCTGCACGAAAACGGGTACTCCATTTTCTCACGGACTTGTCGGACACAGAGTCTTCCCCGTATACGGTCACCGTCCGGCCGATGAATGGTGGCCGGTTTAACACCTTCCGCTGTCAGAAATAGAATATCGGTCAAGAAATCGAATCGATCGAGGAGCAGCCTCGCTGCCCCTTGATCGTCGAAATTTGCGATGTGAACGCATCTTGTCCTCGCACGCGCTGCCGCGTCAATTGAACGGCACTCTTTATAAGAGTCTCGGCTATCTCCTGCGCATGCGGGCAGCCCCGCATGCTCCGATCCACGACAGGGACTCCACTCGCACCCCTAGATGTCTCGCTACGTTCTCCTATAGAGCCATAGGTATATATGTTAACGGTTACGTTGTTACGAGGTTTCGTACCTTTTCATTTCAACACCCCTCGTAGTATGAGCCATATCCGTTGCGGCACGTACAGAGCTTGGGTGTGAAACAGAACATTTTCTAAACTGGTTTTCTAAAAGCCCATGGTTTTCAGTCGTAATGGGCTTTTTTAGGAGCTGGCTCGCCAGGTTCTTAAGCTGGGGCAAAGTCCCGCGCCGTACGCGTAACCTTAGTTCCAGAGGCGACCGCTATAGGCGGAACTCGCGCGAAAGAGAAGTCTTCTTCCTCTTGCTCTTCGAACGCCTTGATGACGATATTAACGCAGGTGAAACCACATATAGCATAGCCAACTGTAGTATGCGCACGTTCGCGCGAAAGAGAAGTCTTCTTCCTCTTGTTTCTCGAACGCCTTGATGATGACATTAACGCAGACAAAACCACATATGGTTAGACCGCGTCTCATACTTATACTTACGCTTACAGCTCAACGTTAAGAAAAGCTTAATGTTCCGCTCATGTGATCACTCGATCATTATTTCTTGAAAGAAAAAGAACAAAACATCAGGATACTAATAACATGAACGAAGAAGACAAGGTGGTGGAGCGAAGGGCTCGCCAGCTCCCCAATCATCATTCACTTGGTGGATATGGCGTAATTTTTTCCCTCTTGTTGTTTTTGTATTTTTTAATGTTTCGTCTAAATTGTTCAATTACTACTATAATATTCGTGTTTATTAACAACTATTTATTCCAATTGGCGCCATAATCTCAGTATGGATTCAGATTTTTAAGACCATATTTTATCCGTCCGACTCTTGGCGGAGTCCCATGAGTGGACAGGCGTCAATGATCCTAGGAGAACCATAATCATCATCGTCGATTCCGGTAGAGACATGCAATCCCGGCTCCCTCTCGTTTCGCTTGTGGCAATGTATCCTGTGACAGTACTGGTGATACTAAACGTATACGCTGAATACATATGTCACTCATATGTGCTAAGTTTGCGTATAGTCGTCAGTAGGGTATCGTGCCACGACCCTTCATGGAGACTCTCTCTCTCCTGCGCAGTACTCGCGCAGCCCGACGGCGTCGTTCCTGGCGGTGGACATATGGGCGCGCCTGGACTTGGCCGCCTACCTGGTGCAGCTGGCGCTGTTCTGCGTGTCCGCCTGGTGCTCGGCCTCCGACACCCCCTTGCACCAGAGCTGGCCCCCTGTCGCCATGTTTGTCGCGCTCGCCGCGTGCCGGGCACACAAGTTCTGGGTGCACCGAAGGGTGCGTACATGCGTACAATTAACACCGCCCGGGCACACCTAACGTACGCAAAGAACGTGCGCACCTATCAGGACGTGTGCAGGAAGTTGTAAGATACTTGCTGCGGCAACTTTGTTCGTTAAGCGTTAATTATAATGCGATGTATGTACAGCACCGACCTCAAAATCGAGTGAGTGCGAGCGAGTTGGTACGTCTCTTGGTACAGACAGCGCTATAGTCCTGTGTGAACCTTGTCTGTGTTTTCTTCGCGCTGTTTTTAACCATGGGTACCTCGGAAAAGCTACTTCGTCGCATCTTTAAACGTACTATGCGGCCTATACCGTACTTTCACATGCTCTATACGAACTACTTTAATTTTAAACTGGCGTACATTGTCTTTTCACTTCAACTTTAGTACTGTAATATACGTTCGTGGACTTGGACACATTTGTTATCATTCGATAAGCATATGGCTCTTTGTTTATTATGTTTAGAAGCTAACGAATCACGATCGAGCTCTCGTCAAGCGTCTGGTACTCCGAAACCCCACCATAGTTTGACGGAGATAGCGCGATACTGCTGAATGACAAGACTCTTTCTATGTGTGTGGATTTGCAGATTGTGCATCATTTGTTCTTAAACTTCGTCTTAGCGCTGCAGTCTACCGATGCATTGTCGACTCCTCCACGCAGAAACGCCTCATATCAACATCCACTGTCATAAACCTCAACGTCCACGTCGTGGCCGCTGGTGCAATGTATAAAGACGGTCCTGAAATCGCGTTACCAAGGCTAAATAGGCTAAGTACTCTTCTTGGTCGTACTTGATGGCACTATCAATGTTCTTTGAAATGGCAGCGCAAACTGAGGACGACCAAAGGCACGCGCAACACAAGCGCTGAACTTCGACTGAATCGTTATTGCTGTGCAGGCATATTTCAGGGCTGCTTGTGATACGCCACGCATGCACTGACAATAAGCTTGAATGAAGACTAACTATATAGCGGAATAATGTGCAACATCATATGTATATACGGAAAGATTCAAACTGGCAACCTTAATAAGGTATGCAATAAAATCGATGAAGAAACCACGCGACACAACAACCATAGATAACTCTTTTCTTGCGGATAAAAAATAAACGTAATTAACCAGTAGAGACCGAATTTCAGGCAAATGCCTATTTTGTTCCTTGCATTCCTGTCGTGTCACTTTGATATATGAGCATGAATTAGAGGTTAAGAAGGGGTTTTATAGTGTTTTTATAGTGCCTATAAATGCCTATTTTTGGGGTTCGTGCCTAAATCACTAAAGTGCCTATAAATGCCTATTTTCAAAAACGGCGCCTATACGAGCACTATTTAACCTCTAATTTCGCTTTCGAGTGCAGTTTGAAACCGTTATTCATGTTACCGGGCAATATTGACCTTTTAAAACTCTATGGGGTTCAACCTAGCCCTCTAGTTCAACCAACAACCGGAAAAACAGCCGCTAGCATCATTGAACCGTAATGGAAGCCCGTCTGAGCGTCTGCATGGGAATGGGGAGAGGGAAATAAAGATGGGAATCATAAAGAAGAGGAGAGTGACGTCCATTGCCCGGGACGCGGCGGGTGGCTTGTACATCCGGTTGTGCAGTCCAGTGTCCCCAAGGAAGTCAAGAACAGCCTTAAGACCTGGGTGTGGCGGTGGGCAGGGAACAGAAGGTCCCTCTGTGCAGCCGCGGGAAGGTGGAGAACGAATGCGAAACCGTGGAGTGCCGTCAGGTGAAAGGAGGGTTTAGATCAAAATAAATAAAAAAATGTGGCGCGCACGCGGCTCTTGTTTTCTTTGTAATTTACTTCTGAAAAAGCAGCTCACGAGGTGACATAAGCAATTGTAGTTAGACACCGGGAGTTGTTGCGTGCCCAATGAAGAGCGTTTTACCACAAGAATGTTTCAAATTGGTTCATTATGAGCCCAGAAACCGTGATGCGGAAAGGCGATCTTGAAACCCTTGCCACTAGCCCCGTGTAGCCTTCGCAAGCCAAGTCCCTTCCCTGCCCTATTCAGTATCGGAGCCGTAGGGTCACATTACGCAGACGCATGAACATGACGTGCCAGGGCCAGCTCGTGAACGCGATCGCTGTTGAGTCGTTTCGGCGTTCCTTTCTGTGGGATGGAACACTCGGTGCGCGCACGTTTGGAGAGGCTGGCTCGGATCATGTATCGTTACCGCGGTACACCGCGTCGCAGAGCTAGAACTGTTGTAAGGGACGATACACCAAAAAGGCGCGAAGCGTTGTCGGAGCTGGCATCGGCACGACGCGGGAATGGCGAGAACACGAACGCATGCGTCGCACGAACGCAGGCAGATTAGTCTGGCATCTCGCTGCGATTAGAAGTCAAAAAGAAAACGAAAAAAATTGGTGAAGGTTGCACTAAGCCGCTCAAAGCTCGAAACAGCGAAACTGGACGATTCTGAAGACTCATCTGGTCGCTCCGGTTGTTTCTAGGCCTTAGCTAGGTGATGCAGGTTATTTATACGTTGATACTCAGCGTAGAGAGGTTCGAGTTAAACCAGACAGTCACAGACACGACACAGACGTCCAAACTCCCGACACAGAACCTCGCGCTGAAACGAAGCGTTCGCACCTCGTAGATCTACGGGCACGTCGTCATTGACGTAGGCCTTCCATCGCTTCGGGGTCTTCTCGAAGCCGCCGTTGCCTTTCCCGTTCCCTAGTATTCTCTGGTTGTACGTACTCGGGCTCTTCGGCTCGCCGCCACAGCCATTTGTTGGGCTAAATGTCGCGTTCTTCATCTTTAGATGACCAGTGGTGAGTAGTGAGATTTACCCAATTTTTGTGGCACATACCCGTTTACGATGATGATAGTTTTCTGGTTGGCCGCACACATTACGGCTAGCCTTAACAAGTTTCGCTGTTAAAACACGTGCAAATTCCGTTGCTCTGTTTTATTATTTCTCTCAGCTTTCGGTTATTCGTTCAAGCAACAGAATAAACAAATTACACATGTCGTCTCGAATACTTCTCGCAGCGTCATATGCTATTGTTGGCGACGTCAGAGACTCAGAGCATCAATATCTACGTAGGTGAGCGACGTAAGAGCACAGGACCACTCATTGTTGAACGTCAGCCCTTCCTGCACAAATCAGGACCACTCGTTGTACGTCAGCCCTTCGATCTTGGGGCACGCGCCTACGGGAAGGGCAACGGCGTTCAGTTTGAAATTTCACATCTTTCCGCGGCGCGTAGCGTTGTAAACCTTGGCAGACGTTATCGTGAGCGCCCAGTGCATGAATTACGCTTGTCATCTCGAAATGCTCAAACATGGTGAGGACCCTTTGGGGTGTTCACCAGCAGGGGAGAAATTGACCCTACGCGATTGGCCCCGGCCATTACGAGGCATCCCTCCCTTCTGGTCGTTTAGCGGTCGCGTTATCTGCTCCTGTGCCGCCCTTCTCAGCCACGCCGAAAAGAAAGAGACCCAGGAGTGTGTTGATTCGGCGGGTGGGCACTTGACTCACCATGCTAGGCAATAAAAGGAGAGACCGTGTTCTGCGAGCCGTGCGGGTGAAGGTACAATTGCATGGCTATGCTGAACCGTTGGCGCATTTGTGCCATCATAAACAACATTATTACTGGCTTTCCTGTCGTACATTCAGGTCGGGCACATCTTTGTTTGAAATTACATGAATTTATGTAAAAATTTATGGTGCCTATATTTACGATTTTGGACGCCTAAAACGGTGTTTTGCCTGCCTATTTTTGGCGCCAGAACGCACTTTTTTAGTGTCTAAAAATCCGGCCTCTAATAATCATCAGGCGATCAGATACGAGAAAAGCGATACTCTGAAAAAAAAAGAAGTGTTCATTTAGCGCAAATCAAGCGAACGCAGCACAACAGGACTTACAAGGTCAGCAGTGTTTGGTACTGGGACACCCCAGTGCCCTGTGTCGAAAAGCCCCGTTGTGAGACTACCCCAGTGTCCGGCACTGAGACGCTACGGCTGTCCACTTTTGCGGACACCCCAGTACCCATTGCGGGACAGTGCCAGTGTCGGATAGCCGCATGCAGTGTGGGGCTGTACACTCTTTCGGCACTTGGCATGTACGAATCCCCGCAAGCGTTCCTATAGAATGACTTTCACTGAAGTAGTCCAGTACAACTCCGTTCGTTTTATACTCTCTAATTAAACCTGAATTTCGAGCACCTGTATCACGAAGGCTTCGGTCGCGCTTCCCTCTTCAAGTATTTTTCGCCGAAGTTTTGTCGTTCAGCGCTGTTTCACAATGGTTATTCTTCTAAAAGACCAACTATATTCCTTTCGCTGCACATACCCAACCGCGTTGGTTGTCCCCGCAAAGTGGCATCCCTTCGTGTTACAGAAACGCATTTCTAAACTCATTTTAGACTTCACAAGCTCGTATGCTGCAGGAGTGTAACAGGCATCCCGCGGGTGTTGCCAATATTAACGATAACCACAAGTATACATACGCTCGCAATGTCTTCGCTCACATTGCATTATTAGTAGCTTTATTTGAAGGTAACGCTAGTGAGAGATGTTTGCTCAATCGTTTTATCTAAAAGCGATCTTCCATCTGCAGGGCCAATTGGCTTTGATCGTATGTGCATAAAGCACTGGCTCTAGACCTGTTCAACTAACCTAACCTAATTATCTCTATTAATGACTGCATCGGAGCAACGGTTCCAAATCATCTTCGTGCAGAGTAACGGGAGTTAGAAGCACATGAAGCTGATAACGCACACTATCGGAACGCTGTGCAGATAGTATCGGAGGCGTGGCTCCACTGGATGGACCAGGCGATCAACCAGCGCGTGTTCCGCATGTACGACATGGCCGTGGCCTTCATCCACTCCGAGGAAGAAGTGGTCAAGAGCAGCGCCACTGTACCCACCGTCGACCAGGTGATGCTCTTCATGCGCGACGAAGCCAACCAAAACAAGCTACAGGCAAGTGCCACCATCAGTGCAGAGGCGTAAACGAAACAAGGGAAATTCTGAAAGGCTCGTTTTCCTTTCACAGACACAAACCTTAAATAAAACCAAGACAATGAAGCCAAGGAGTATGTGGGGGACGTTATTTGCAGTTACCGTATTTCAGTTGTTTATATATATATGAAGAAATTAAAGTGGACGAAAATACAACTTGTTTCCGATAGGGGCAGAACCTACATCAGACACGGGCGTAGGCAGAAATTTTTTTCGGGGGGGGGGGGGGGCACCTTCTTGATCTGAAGTGAGGGTCGGGCAGGCATATGTGACCGAGTGTCGTTTTGAGCTCTGTATGCCATGGCAAGAAAATTTCGAGGGGAGGGGGTGGGGGCACAGGCCCTGTGTGCCACCCCCTTGCTACACCACTGTCTTCAGATAACGCTTTCGATGCTCTACCGACGGCCGTCCTCCTGTCCTGTTTATCAGCTATTTCGATCGGCTATGTCCGAAGGTACGTTGTAGATTCGGTCCCTACCGGCGGCAAGTTGTTTCTTCTACTTTCATTTCTTCACGTTTATATCGCTATTACTACAATACAGTTAAAAGACTACAAATAATGTCCCCTATACCTTCATTGGCTTCATTGTCTGTAGATTTTCATTAGCCTTAAAGGAGTAGGAACGCGGAAACGTTGTTCTATATGGAGATGCAAAAAGCAGCAATTTATAGATCTCCTAAACTAGAGAATCCCGAAGATTGAAAGTCACGCATAATGCGCGATATCGCATAATGAATGCAGAGAATAGGTACCAAAGCAAGAGCTGGCACAGATATAGTGCACTAAGGAGAGCCCTCCTCGGATTCGTAGCCCGATGGAGCCGGGTACATCGTCTGCACTATACACATGGAACTATGGAACAGTTTTCTGTGCTTATACATTGCAGGGGATTCTGTAAACGTTAGACATATAACTACGGAAGGACTTAACGCGACAGCCATGTTCTGCCTTGTGCGATTGATCCCTTTAGCTGCACGTAAATGATTCTTGTGCGTTCGTTATGAAAAGTGGAGCACCACGCTCTTCGGAAGTTTTGAATGCACGAAAAAATACATGTTTCACAAAACACAACAATTACATGCGTAGATATATACATATATAAAGGTGTCCTCTTCACGAAACACGTTTCATTGCGGGCAAAACATGGTGCACAGGCTTCCACAAGGCACTTCTCCTTGCGCACAACCTGCTGCAGCGGACATGTGGCAGCGATCAGAACGTGCCTTCGAGTCAACGTTGAACATGTTCTAAGAACGTTAACGGCCACAGTAGTGTTTAACATTCTGCGTCTGTAATGCGTATGCTATCAAAATAAGCAAAAGAAAAGACACTAGAAAATCCATGGCCCTTCTTGTTGTATGATTGTCGTCGCACGCCGTGTAATGTGTTCGGAGCCTCGCTCTCATCTTACAGCGAGGCTGTTAGCCTCTAGTCGGTCGGTGTTTCTCGCAGCGACGTCCTCACGAAAAAAACGAAGTCAGAAAAACTCGGCGATCGAAGCGAAAAGTGCGTCCATTCATTGGTATCACGTTACGACATGCTGCGTGGCAATTGCTTCAATAAAGAACAAGCTTCCAAAACAACATAATTGAGGCGCTACTTCTAAAAACGCGAAGCACGTAGCTCTCGCCGCGTACCTCTCCCAGTAAAGATTGTTCCTGCGCAAATCGTCATGGTGGCGGTACCTTGCGACGTGGTGAGTGGTGTCACTAGCCTTTCAATATGATGTAACCAGCGTAGCCGATGATTACATTGTTGTAGCAGCACTGCTGTGGATAGGCAAACACAGTTTACAGACAGCTTGTGCAATGCAGCGAAAGTGGTCGCGGAGTTTATTGCGGTGTACCACGGAGACAATGAAGTGCGGTTGCCGCTACCATTACTGTAAAGCAATGAGGCGCTGCATACCCACCTCATCAGTTATGCAGTGGTTATAGCTACGGTTTCCAACAGCTTCGTTGGACGTCCACTTCCGCAGGGCCGGGATGGCGAGTCATTTTTCAAGCGTGAAATGCTTTTAGTTCCCGATGTCGGCAGCCTTCATGTGACCTTGAATCAAAAGCCAGCGGCGCTATCCAGGCTCTCAAACGATATCATCCGATTATTGTTGCGAGAGCAAAACCAGAAAATCTGAACAACCAGCCAAAAGCTTTAAAAAGTGTGGTCTCTGGCCTACAACCCTTCGTACAGGACCGCATTACAGACGCTTGTTACGGGCCAAGCAAATTACAAAAAAAATGTTCTTCCCAGTTGTTAGTGTTTGTGCACAGTATCACTAATGCTGTAAACTCTAGTACACTGAATTTTTATTTGCAATTTCTACGTTCCAAAGGCAGATACAGGGCCCCATACATATGCTGTTTTGAACGCCAGTGTCATGCATGTGTTCTTTTCAACGCCAGCGGTCGGCGAGTACACGGCGCGCAGCCGGAGCTAATCGCGGAGGCCACGGCATCGCGGCGCGGAAGGCCGCCTCCTTCAAGAGATGGCGCCCCGCCGCGAGCGGCGCACCTCACAGCGTGGCGCCCAGAATTATGAATAGTGTCACCTCCGACCAATCTGCGTTGCCAATAGCCATTTCATGCGTACATCCACTCTCGATTGCGGGGGAGCCAGCCACCGTTAGTCTTTTTCATATCTCCCAGTCTTTCTCTCTTTCTGCTCTTCAGGCGTGTAGGCGTAGTGGCCACTTAGCGGATATAATTGATAGCACCTTTTTTCTCTCTCTTTGTGGTGTTTTTGTACATTTACATGGATATGATATACGAGTACTACGGAATACCACATGCTCCAGAAAAGCTTATGAAAGGGAGCAATTATTATCCACTTCCTCAAACCTCTAGACATTAAATCAATACGAATTTCAATTCCAAATTTCTCAAAGTTCCATCGTTTAAGAAAAATTGGTCCTCAACCGCGATGCTGTGTTTACTGGAAATCCGCGCAGACTTGATTTGGAGTTAACTTCGGTCTACAAATGAATGCTTGTCTATATTTCCCCTTTCAATTTTCTTTAATGAAGAGCAGCAACAAGAAAGAACGACGTTCACTCTGGATCTGAAAACTGGTTGCAGCTGCTGAAGGAGATAATACTCATCCAGCAGCGGTACCCTGAGCTGGAGTGCGTGGCCCGGTCACGGCTCATCGCGCGGCGCATCCTCAACTCGACCCTGTCCGCCCTCAACGATCTCCACGAGAGCGGACTCGTCGAGGAGCACCACTACGCCGAGCTCGTAACGGTATGTATACACACATCGAGGACACTGCGTAGTGTATAGCCACCGCCTCAACATTTACAGTTGAAACGCGATTTAACGAAGTGATGACCGCACCCGATATATTTCGTTAAATTGGGAAGTTCGTAAAATAGAGAAAGGGATGTTTTGGTTCTTAGAAATCTAAATTTATGAAGTAGCGACAGTTGTGAAGTAGCGAACCTATCGCGCCATTTTATTTTGCCACTAACACACGCTCGCGCGTGCGCAATGGTCCTCAAGGACAGTCCTGGCATTAAGCTTCCCATGTCCGGACGATGCAGGTGAGGTAGACGGTCACGTGACGCTATGACAAAATGCCGATATGCAAAGACGGGGAGAACGAATGCAGTAGTTGTGCAAGAAGGTAGAGCATGAACGTCGCAAGGAGATGATCAGTGCCATCTGTTGCAAAAACCATTAAATAACGTAAGCAACCATCGTGTTCCTGTGGGAGCATTTACAATGTCGACAAACCACCACCGCCCATATAGGGCAATTTGGTACGTAAAAACACTACCGACTGTTGAATCCGTTGTTCCGTGCATGGGTGCCAAAATAAAACTAAAGGTCGTCACTAGGGCGGCTATGTGCTTTAACGTGACAGCGTTACGGCGCACTCCCGAAGAAAAACCCGCACGTGCCAAAATTACAAAGCACTGCATTTTTGCACATTTATCCCCGAAAAATCTTCGTTACATTGGGTTTAGTTCCATGGTATCTTTTTTTATTCGAGCTGATGACGACACTGAACACTGTGGGCACCGGCCAGGAAACGAAAATTTCTTCGTTAGATCGGGAAATTCGTAAAATCGGGTTTCGCTAGATCGAATTTCAACTGTACTGCGCCTGTCTGCCTCCAGTGTTTTCCATATACTAAACAGCGCAATAGCGGAGCTTCCGGTCGCCGTCACATGCGGCAGTGCCTCAATCTATAAAGAGACGGGTGTTCTTTGCATTCCCCCTCATCGAAATGCGGCCGCCATGGCCGGGAATCCGTCTCTTTCATTTTCCTGTGCTGCCCTCTGCCGTTTCGGTAGGGGTTTGGTAGGGGCCTCGACAAACGGTATCGCCAGAAGCAAAGCCTCCGAGATGATGAGACGTTTCGCGACTTTTCCGCTAGGGGAGAGCGCATGCGTGGGGGCGCCTTGAAAAAGGCGGATTGAACTCGCACCCTCGAGCCTGGCAGCGCCACACGAAAGAAATCGGTTGTTCTATTCATTCTCATGCTACCATAAGCTTTGTAATACTGATGAGCCAGGCCCGTAGCCAGGAATTTTTTTAGGGGGGGGGGCAGGGGGAACTTGCTGAAACCTTGACTATTTGAGAAAAACACCTATTTTCAATATTTACTTTTGCTAAAAACACCTACTTCTCCAAAATTACGGGGGGGGGGGTCCAGGGCCCCTAGCCCCCCCCCCCCGGCTATGGGCCCGACTCATGAGCTAATGCCTCAAAGAGCCGACCCTTCTACATTCGCTACGCAATACGTGGTGTTGTCGTACCCAGCATACAAGGCGTCGCATGCACCCTGCTTGCCTTTCAGTGCCTGGAGCAGCTCATCCGGGACCTGAACCGGCTTCCCAGCTCGGTTTCGGTGCCCGAGACCACCATCAGCTTCCTTCTCAGCGTGCCCTGGCTGCCCGCAGAGAGCGTGCCCCGCCTAAAGGAGGTGACACCTATCTATCTATCTATCTATCTATCTATCTATCTATCTATCTATCTATCTATCTATCTATCTATCTATCTATCTATCTATCTATCTATCTATCTATCTATCTATCTATCTATCGATCGATCGATCGATCGTCGGATACAAAATAAAGCACGAGAGGCCTCACCCATATGACCCCCCCCCCCCCCCCGTCTGGCTACGGGCCTGCCATAACAATAAAGAGACGTGAGTGGCTGAAAAGGCATAAACATTTCCTGCATTACCCAGCCTTTATAGAATTCAAGAAATCTAATTCAGATCCTTTGAGCGGTTGCTCCAACTCACTTCTGCGTTTTTCTGGCGTTTCAATAGATAGTGAGTAAGGATGAAAAAATAAAGATGGCCAGCCAGTAAACGCAAAGGTTCTTCAAACGATTTTATTGCGATAGGAATTATATGGACACCCTAGGGGCATCTTTGCCGTCGCCGTCGTAGTGAGGTTCTCCATACATACCGAGGGCGATAACATCGCCCCATGCGCCGTATGTTTTTGCTTCAATGACATACCCTGTATTCTCATATCTCTTGACGGCGACAGGGCTCGAGTTTCGTGTGGCTAAATCATTTCGATCACATGCAGCCTAACATCGACGCTTCACCTCTATTCGGCATTTAACGGTGGAATACGCTAAGCAGACAATTCATTTTCGATTAGTGTTCGGGGTTAAGCATATATGCCTGCGCTACAAAGATGCAATTTCACTTTCTTTGTATAATCTCACAGCTTTACTGCTGGAAGTATGACAAGGGCAAGCAGCTTGTGTCGTACGGGAAGCCGCACCAAGCCATCCACATCGTCTTCTCCGGAATAGTGAGGTGTGTATGATCTGAACACATACACCACATATACGTGTTATATACGTGCGAGGTTTAAGAGGACAGTAAGCATACAGGTCAATTCTTTGCTGTGTTTTGCATGCCGAAATCACGGTGTGATTATGGGCACGCCGTATGGAGGATCCGGATTAGTTTCCACTACCGGGAGTTCTTTAACGTACACATCAGTCTAAGCAAAGAGGTGCTCTTTGCATTTCACCCCGCATGGAAATGTTGCTGCAGTGGTCAAGAGTCGCACCCGGGCCCTTAATCATAGCAGCGCGACACCTGACGCGCAAAGCTACCACGTCGGGTAGGTTATATGTTATGCTGTGGATGTATTTAAAACTCCGCGCCTATCTGCCGAGAAATCGTCTCTTATTACGTGTGAAAATACAAGCTTCACGTTCTATGCTTGTATACGGGTTGAGTTAATTTACCAACTATATGGAATTCATTCTGGTTCGAAATGGACTCATATTCCGTAAATTTCCAACTTCTTCCTCCACTCTACAGCACCTTGCTACCAGTTGGTCAATTCTTTTTCTATTCCGTCAAGAGTATCGCCACTACAGTTTGGATATATCAGATATTTAAATTAATTTCAACGACAACTCGATGAATTAGTAACAGTTGCTAATCAAATAATAATAATACTAATAATATAATAAATAATAATAATAAGAGAAGAAGAAGAAGAAGAGAGAGAAGAAGAAGAAGAAAGAAGAAATCTGGGGTTTAACGTCCCAAACCATGCTATGACTATGAGAGAATGCCGTAGTTGGAGGGCTCCGGAAATTTTTGACCACCTGGGGTTCTTTAACGTGCACCTAAATCTAACAGTTGCTAATCTACGTCAAAATATACATTTATGAGTATGGATGTTACCTGTTGTCGAGTGCGAACTGAGCGTGCTGCCCGTCAACTTGAAATGCACAAATGATCTATGCTAGGCCGGCAACCCCCTTGATGGAATCGCAAATCGCACGCGCTGCAGATCGAGGGCAGACAGCATAGTGCATCCCGGCGACAGCCGCTGCTTGCCAACGCCGACTCGCTCCAGTTCTTCACGTCCGAGGGCTCCTTCACCGACTTCCTGGTGGCACCCGGATCCCTCGGCATCATCGGCTTCCTCAACAGGAGCGACTCCGTCTGTGACGTCATTTGTGAGACCGATATTGAGGTAGGCGTGCAGTTTTCTCAACAGATAATATGCGTCGATGTCGTTGTGGCCGCCATCGTGGGGTACCAGTCACGTTGACAACTGGTTTAACGAGCAATATGAGAGCAGAACAGCGTGAGCGCCGTTGTCTAGTGTCGAGCAGTGAATTGAACGAGGCTATCGTCTGCGTATCGGTGCGGTTTTCTGGGCCACTTGGTACATGATGACAATGTAAAGGGTTCCAGCAATTTACATCGTAACCTGCTAAAAACCCTTCACGCTGTCATGCATTGGTGCGACCACTGCGTGGCTGCCTTTTAAGAAAGCTCCCCTAGATTATTTGCAAATGCTACTTTAAGGGTTCTTTAAGACTTGGCTTAGGCGGACACTAAGTGGTAAGTTAAAGTTACTATGCCGTTGCGTAAAGGCATAGCGTTTGTGGAATAGCAAAACTCGAAAACCCGCGCAGATATCAATAGAGGAGGACGTTGCATAGACACAACCTTGAAACGTAGAGCGGTTGAATAATTAAAATTGGCTCTTCGCGTGCATTGTCTGTACCAATAATTTACCTTTATCGGCTTGTTGAGTAAGTGTAGCCATTCGATAAAGATTATTGCTGTACATGGTCTTTCGAAGCATGCAGCAAGCACGGCATCTTTCATTCTCCCCGCCTGCAGGCGTGCGTGATCCGATGCGGCTGATGGACAGGCTGGTGGCACGGGACTGCTCCACGCCGTGCATCCTCTACCGCATGTGGCAGTGGGTCGCCGTGCGTATCGCCCATGCCTTGCTGCGTACACGAGAGGAGTTCGAGGTGCGTCCGTTGGTCATTTTCTGCGCCATTTTATAGAGGGGTGACATATCACAGCGGGGCTGTAATAGCACAGCTGCTTGATTTTGCGACTTCCGTCCGCGTCCGTCCCCGAACCGTAGAAAACCTACGTCGCCGCCCTCGAGATATGTATATCATCATGACGTCACAGACAATGGCGTAGCCATGGGGGTGGGGGTGTTGTTGAACCCCCTTCCTGAAATGTTTCAAGTTTCCATGTGTATCTATAGACGTACACATGCAACGCACGCACTAACGTACTAGAGTATGGTTGAACACCCTCCCCACCCCATAAACTATTTTGGCTACGGCCCTGGTGAGAGATGACATTTTGTTACGTCATCGTGACGTCACATGGTGTTATTACATGACGTCATCAATTGATATCATCGATCTGTGGGCCGATCCCGGAGGCAATGCAACATAAGTGCAAAAAGCTTTAGTGGGGCAGTACCCGTTTCGTACGTGTTGCGCCAAGTCAGTCGAGTATAGACGCTGCACTGGCGCGGTCGTGCGTGGCAAGTATGGGACGACCGCTCATTGTGAAAACGCCCGAGCAGCAGCGCGCTTATGAAAAACGCTGACGATAGCGGAGACGGGAGTGCGCCCGTCGGCCTCCCTGGCCACCAACTTTCACAGAGTGCAAAAACTTTTTCGCAGTTTATTTCGTTAACAACACCGTCGTCTGAAAATGGCCAGCTGTCTTCATGGGGAACATGTGAAACAGCATGCAGATTAGTTTGTTCTGATCAAGGCGGCACTAATATGTACGGAATGTAGACCTTCAAGATTTTGGGGCGCAAAATTGCAACAACGTTCGTGTGCTCAGCTTAGGTGAATTAATCCGCTAACATTCAATAAGGCGTCAATCTAAACCCGCCAGTTTAATATGAAGTTTAGTGCCAAAAGCACATAGTGAAGTTGACTGGTGGTTTTCGAGGGTCTACAAATTAATATATAAGTGAGGTCAAGGCAGAGGATTAGACAGCGAGACGACATTAATTTGCAGGCAGAAGAAGATGGGTTGATAGAGATGCAAGTCGGTCTGTTCAATCAGTTTGGTCCGATAAACGCACAAAAGGTCGATGCATGAGATTTGTAGTCTGATTTAACTGATTCGTTACGAAATTCGTGAATACTATAACTGGACGCTTGTTTCCGGCACCCATTAGCACGGAGACTATTGTGTTAAGAAAGCGGCCGGCGGGGTACTTCCTCTTCTTGGTCCACAATCCGCCTCTTTCACTGATGCTCCGGCGCATGCGCCCTTTCCCTAGCTAAAAAGTCGCGAAAACGTCTCTTCATCACGGAGGCTTACCTTCTGGCAGTACCGATTGTCCCGGCCCCCACCAAAGCCCTACCAAAACGGCAGAGGGCAGCGCAGGAAAATGAAAAAAAGGCGGATTTATGACAAAGGTGAGCATGATGGAAAGGCCTCACAGGAATGGGGTGTAGTACAGCAATATGCGATCATCCCACGCATTTGTGAAGGATGGCCTTGAGGACACGATGGCTTGTCACAGTGAAATACGCCGACAGCACCGGCATACCAAGTGCCACATTGTGTCAGACTGCAAGAGTGGCTTGTGCTTGGTGTTACGTTTAAATTCAGAAAACAGCACGACAGGACAAGAAAAGGGCGTCGGTCGTCTCTCTTGTACTTGTACGTCGCGCTGCTTTTGGGCTGAATTACGCAGTCACTAGGAGAATCCCAGGTAGCATTTGTCATCCTATTAAATCCGCAGTAACCTTGTGTAACTCAGAATATTCCGTGTTGAAACTAACCAAATATTTAGAAAAACTATTTGTTTTCGTAATGGTATACATATTTGGCTGTGTTTTATACATTTATCAGCCCCTGAGAGACTGCCGTTTACTTATGGAGCAAGTGGGCGAAAGTAGACTACTGAGAAATTGGTTCGGCGGTCTGTAAACGATCTAGTGTTCCTCTTTAAGGATTGCAGTAATGATGCACTTAATTAAGCATGGCATGATATACATTGACGCATAGGGCGTGGACACGGACGCCCTCCGGCGCTACGTGGAGGACGGCCGCCTGCCGTACCTGGGTCGCGCCCGCAGCGTCGTGTTGGACGACGACGTGGACTGCGCCGTGCTCGTGCAGGGCACCATGTGCACGCAGGGCACCGGCGGCCGCGTCTTCTTCGGGCCGCAGTTCGTGCCCGAGAGCGTGCGCTGCCTCGACATACAGGTGAGCAGCGCATATCGTATCCAGGACTCGTACGGCTAATAGCAGCTTTGTTTGCGCACTTAAATGTCGAGTTGTCCGCTGTGGTGACCTTTAACTTGTAGGTGACTTTAAGAGGGTCCTGAACTACCCTTCGGGCTTGGTGAAACATCTTATCTACGAATGGCAAACACTGAAGCATTGTGAACAGTTAAGCCAAATTTTGTGCAGTACGCGGCACATACAGACTTTACAAGCGGAGTGCGAAGTTGCCACTTTCTCGAGTGCTCTCTTGCATACAGAGGCCTCGTCCTCACTCATTTTGGTGGGTGGGGCACCAGCTGTATGTCATCAAGCAACAGATTGCTGCTATTGGTCGGCAGCTGACATAAATTAGGAGCGGCGTTTGGATCAGATGAGCTTCTTGCCACGGGGTGTCGCCTTGTACCATCGCCGCTAACGTTACTATGTAGCAACACCATCTCGCACAATAGTTAAACGGGACAGAGCGATTCCGTTCATGACGCTCACTGACATAGCTTCTTTCCCCCTTAATTGTCATATCTCACTGTGTAGCTTCCATGGCGCTCGTCGGGAGGGGACAAGAGAGAAAGCGCTAAAGTGTGCGACAAATCCCCGTAACCTCTCTCGTTCTTGACGGATTCGAGACTCCTGACGGTTCTTGACGGATGCGAGATTTTTGCGGCGATTGATTCGTGACAACGCCGGAGACCGAAGGCCCGCGGTCGCGAAGCTCTGTAGGCGTATCAGTAAAAAATCGCCAGGGCCTGCGCGGGAACACGCAGCACAGTCACAGCGAAAGCTGGAAAAGCGGCCTTTCTAGAGCCCGTTGTAGACTCTCTTGGGGCAGCTAATACAAGTACACATGTAGGTACCCACTACGCCATAAATCATCGTAACTTTCATGAAGTAGGGAACACCCGCTATGCCATTACTCGCCATTCTGCGGAGAAGCGTGGGTACCCGTTACACGTCTGTAAGGCAATTATTTGCACTTGTTTATGTTGTGGCTGATGACGATGAAGAATTATGGCGGACCTTTGTAATGTGTTGGAAGCAATCACAACCCGGTCACTTCGTTGCGCAATTCGCATTGTGTGACGCCTGGTTGTTATTTGCTCTTCTACGACGCTATATTACACACGTTAACACGACTGCTTGCCCTACCATGACACATGTATAGGGCATTTTTACGAAAGAGTTTCAAGCACCGTAGCTCTGTGGGGAAGACTCGACTACCACGCACGGGACCGGGTTCAAATCCCGTCCGTTCCTGAAAATTATTTCTCGCTTCTTTTTTTTCTTATTTCGCGCGATAGTGGTTACGGACGGCGGCGGGCGGACAACTACCCCACTGCCGTTGTGATCTGATAATAGAGTTTGCTGTAAACGTCAGTTTCCGCCGCAACGGCGAACAATGAATGCGATAGCAACAAATTGGAATGTAGACGCGAAGAACGGAAAACCAGCTCGAAATTTCCAGCGCGTCCGCTCAGCGCAAAGGACGCACGAAATGAACAAACACAGACGAGCGCGAACTATCATGCCGCCACAGCTCGACACTTGAAGCGCACTGCTCACACATAAAGCAGACACACGAAACGAACGAACAGGTACACAAAGGAGTCGAGCGCGAACTACTGTCACAGTTGTTACTTATTTCTGTTTGAACAGCGCGCTCCTTTCGCAGACGCGGCTGCTGCAGCAAGCGAAGTGACATACGTACGCTCTGTGACTTTAGCGCGGACATCGCGGGGGAAAGCACAAGACAACAACCCCCTGCTCCCCCGCCGAGGCCCGCCCCTTTTTTTCCTCGGATAAGCGCACGAATGCGACCACAGCCATGTAGGGCGAAGAGAAACAGCGTTCTCAGGAGCGCGGGGCTGAGTGTACAAATAGCGGGGCGAGTTGGCCGACGCCGTTCAAGAGCGGCCGTTGGCGCTCCCAGGCGCCATCTCGCTGGTATAGAGAAACGCTTATAGCGCCTGCCGTCTGTGATTACTGCGTAAAGTGTGTGTATATAACGCTCGCCGTTAGCCACCTGGACGATCTGCTGCTTAGTGGCATACTAGTTAGAGCCACGCGCTACGGATCGAGAAGGCGCTGGTTCGATTCTGCGCTTCGGGTGATTTTTTCAGAATTAGTTAGGGCGAAGCTTCTTATGCCGTAGGTCTGTCCATCCTCCGTTTGCAGCCTTGTGGTAGCCACCTCTAGCTCGTGAGAAGCGCGCGTTCTGGTATGCAGTAGAAGAAGAAGACGACGTTTCAGAAGTAACGCGCCATGAGGCTCCCTCTTGGCACGCTTTCTCTTTAGCTCGGAGTCGCCAGATGGAAGTCAAGGCTGCGGAACGGAGGGCACGGAAGGCGGCGGCAGCGCGCGCTCGCAGACAGAATCCTGAGGTGAGAGCCCGCGAGTCCGAAGCTGCACGTCGACGCCGCGAAGCAGATTCCGCCGTTCGAGCCCGCGAATCCGAAGCTGCTCGACAAGCTGCACGGCTGCGGCGAGAAGACCCCGCCGTTCGAGCCCGCGAGGCCGAAGCTGCTCGACAAGCTGCAGGGCTGCGGCGAGAAGACCCCGCCGTTCGAGGCCCACGAGGCCGAAGCTGCTCGACAAGCTGCACGGCTGCGGCGCGAAGACCCCGCCGTTCGAGCCCGCGAGGCCGAAGCTGCTCGACAAGCTGCACGGCTGCGGGCGCGAAGACCCCGCCGTTCGAGCCCGCGAGGCCGAAGCTGCACGGCTGCGGCGCGAATCGGATCTTCAAAATGTAAGGACCGTGAAGCGGCGAGAAAGCGCGCGTACAGGCAGGCAGAGCCCGAGGCTGTGCGAGCACATGAAGTGGCTGCAAAACGCATCAGGCGGGCTCTGCCCGAAGGCGCCGACGCGCGCTTCCAGTGGGACTTCCTTGATAACAGTTTCGGCCATAGTTGCGGTGTGTGCAACAGAATGGTGTTCTCAAACAATCTAATCAGAATAATTTCCATCAAGAAGGACTACTACGCTTGCGCCAATGCCATCGCCGTGCTGCAGCGCGAGTTCGCTTCGCCCCACTCATCATCATTCACCACGTGACATGCTGTGATTTTTTTCTTTTGGACTTTTATATATTATATATTGCGCGCGCCAGGCTGTGCGCAACTGAGGCGCACAGCCGGGCGCGCGCCGGCTCCAGTATGTCTGCCACGACTATGACGTCAACCCTCTGGAATGCGCAGATTGGCGAGGCGCGCGCGGCGGCGGCTCCGGTGTGCCATCTTGTGAGCCGTATGACGTCACTGCTTCTTCTCGCGCATGCGCAGCACGACGCTCGGACTGCCACGCGAACTGCCCAGCTCGGTCAGTGTAGCTAACGCTACGAAAGTTGTTACCAACCAAGGAATCAATTCGTGGGGTAATATATGCTGACACCGAGGTCATTCGATAATTGCTTCAAAACGTGGTTCAGGATCCCTTTAAATAGATTTATCTATTCCAACTTGTTTAGACATCGTGATTAGCGGCCGCGGTGGTTGGACAATAGAAATGAGGGTGAGGGCTTCGGCCACAACAGCGGCGCCAAAATAAATGCGGAACGGCGTATTGCGAAACGGCGTGATTGGCTTCCTGAAGGTGACATCCTTGTTCTCTTCGGTATCCCTATAGGATAACGGTTACGAATACCTCGGGGCTATGTGTCGCCTTATCTCTATAAATTAGCCCTTTTAATTCGTTGCAAATATAACCCTCCTCCTTCTCACCGCAGGGCAACCCCGATACGCGTCCGTTGCCGGTGCTGCTGCTCCTCTGCAAGCACCGGTACCGGCTGCCCAACGAGCTCGACTGGCAGAACATGCCGGGCGAGCTCTTCTCCACCGAGCCCGAGTACCGGACGCGCACCATCACGCAGCCGGGCCGGCGCCTTTCGCAGCGTTCCGGCGCCGCCAGGCGGCGCTGAATGCCGACTATTTTGGAGCGCCATGCCACGTGCGTGACGCTCCTAAAATAATTCACGATAGCATTCTTGATAAAAGACAGTCGTATCGTAACTCTGTGCAGGATTTCGCCTTACCTTCGTGTTCACCCGATTAATCGTCGGCGGCAACTGCGTTTTTGAAACCTCCGAACTAATCGACGTATTAAGGAACTCTACTTGTAGACCTTTTGCAGGCATCTGCTCCAGAGATCGAAGGCACAAGTCGTGAGCGTGGGAATGGCATTTAGTTCTTCCCTCAAACCTCAAAACATTAGTGAACATTTAAATATGTTAGCGTACTATTCGGCATGTTGCACGTCTCTTGCTGGACGTTCTGTTAGCGTAGATAGATTCACTTCCTTAACAGGAACTCAGTGTGTCCCATGTAAAACGCGTTTCACAAGCATTCCTCCTGTAGTGAATTTAATATTGCCTTCAAAGTTATATAAAATGTAGCGAACTTTTTGTGGGATTTCATCCTTTTCCTTTCTGAAATCTGACGCGTTAGCCATACACAATGAGCGACCGCAAATTTGCAGAGGTTCATTATCCACACACGTATGCAAGGAAAAGAGCGCGGATATTTCCAAATAAAACTGACAGAGAAACAATGGTCCGTTGTTAAATATGCCCTACTTTAGTGTTGATGTTTGACGAAATAAAGGAAATTGACAAGCATGTTTGTGGGTTCGTGTTATATTGTACATTGCGCAACTTCATTCAGCACACTTCAGGATTATATTTACCTCTCTGCATTGCAGTAGCAGTTATTTTTTGTGGGTCTTGGGTGTGTGCGTGTGTCACTTTGGGAGGCATTAGTAAATGCAATGTAGATTTCTCTAACGGTAACTGCAATGGAAGAGACGTGTCCTGGTTTCCAATATTAACGCCCTCGTCTCTTACTGTAAAGCGGCCTCCGTTACAGCACTCTGAGAAAGAAGGGCGTATTGGGGCGTGTGTGCGGCGTCTTCTGCCACACAACAATCGCCGGGCTTGCTCGCGTTTCTTTTCTCGCAAGCTGTAGACTCGCTTTCCTATCGGGAATGCTATATACGCGCACGCCGTTCTTGACCTGGAAATACCGGGCGCGCGGCGATAATGCAGCGCGCGAGATTACCGTTATTGCCTGGCAGAAAGACTCCTCAAATGCGTTTTTTTTTATTCTAGAAAGACAATGTTAAAATCAGCGTATACGTAGACGATATTTTGCATATGGGCCTCTCGAGTAACGCGTCCACAAATGCGAGCAAGATTATACAACAGGCTGCGTCAATAGCATCCAAGCATTTGCGCCGTCAAGGCCTGCCACTTTCAACGGCAAAGTGTGCAGCATTGGCGTTCACAAGAAAGTCAATGACGCGGTATCCCATCTTCGCTGACGAAGCAGCGATTCCTGCTGTCACGCATTACAGATATTTAGGTGTCGTTATTGACCACAACCTGTCTTGGTCGAAGCATGTCACGGCGCTACGGACCAAACTAGTCAGCTTTGTAGACGTGCTTCGTGTTGTAGCTGGACTAAGATGGGGCCCCTCTGAGGAAAGCCTTCTGCCGCTATACCAGGCATTGTTTGTGGGATATCTACGCTACAGCTCACCTGTGCTTTCACGTATGCGCACAACGTGCATTCGTACGTTAGAGCCTTCAAGCGCGAGCACTCCGGATATGCCTAGGCCTCCCGCGATGTACTACAAGATGAGGCACCATTGAAGAGTCACGCACCCAACCTATAGAGAAGATATACATGTCTTGTGAACCTGTTCGAGTCCACCTTCGGCTGCTGACCCGGCATGCGCACCACCACCTGTCTTCACTGCAGGCGAACCGACCAGGCTGCGCCTACTCAGAATGCATCAATACTCACAGGCCTACTATTCCTGTAGGTTTTGCACTAACCGTCATCCCTGAAGTGCCACTGTGGACACTGCGTAAACCACTGGTGCACCTTCAAGTACCTGGGATTCGGAAGAAATCACGTGTTGCTTGTGTTGGCCTCTAGCAAGTCACCTTGGCGTACTTGACTGAGCAATACAACGACACTGTACACATATACACTGATGGTTGTGTGACTCCGCACGCTTCGACTGCCGCTTTTGTGATCCCTCAGCTGGATATTTACCGGCACTACAGGTTAGACCAGACGTCCTCATCAACAGCAGCAGAATTGGTTGCTATACGAGAAGCTGTTCGATTTGTATCCGACCAAGCGCCACGCAAATGGACAATACTCTTTGATGCGGAATCCGCATAGCAAGCATTCATGCTCAAGGAAAGGACAATATTACGTATTGGCTTCCGAAATCATACAGGCATTCGATATCACGCAACGGAATGGTCACACTGTCATCTTCCAATGAGTACGTGGACACTGTGTCTTGGCAGGCAACGTGCTAGCTGATGCTACAGCAAAAGCCGTAGCGTATAACGGCGCCGTTCTCGTAAAAAATTTGTATTCGCGAAGTGGCGTGAACTCTTTGATAGGATCGCTTATGCGAGAGCTTACAACAGCTTACTGGTCTAACCCGAACCATCGGCATAGGCATCTGCGGGAAACAGACCCTCACATAACCTTTCGACTCCCGGCTAAAATAAAGTGACGCCACGCCAGCCTGCTGCACCGGATTCGACTAGGCGTCGCCTTCACTCGACGCTACGCGCACCTTATCGGCCATGCGGACAGCCCAAACTGTGAGCGCTGCCAAGTCGATGAAAATCTAACCCATATATTGTGCGACTGCCCTCTGTACGTGTCCCAGCAGAAGACGCTGGCTTCAACGTTGGCTGGCATCGGTATGAACACTGCAAGTGAAACTAATCTATTGTCCAAAATGTCCGACCCGACAGCATCAAAGACTGCTGAGGTGACTCACTGTACATGTGCTCCCGATTCGGCGTGCAATTCCTGTGGATCGCCGCCTCGCAGCGCCTGACTGCTTGCAGCATTCAACTCAGCTCAAGAAGCGCCATTCAGAGAGACCACGCGCAACTACGTGAGTTTTTATTTACGCAAGTACTACTCTTGAAAGTTGCAAGCCGACGGCCGCGCCCAGTTAAGCCTACTGAGGATTGCCGAGCCAGCTCGCCGAGGCCACGCGCCTCGCGCCTCGTGCCTCGAGATCCACGTGCACACCGCGCCGTCCGACAGGGTTTTTAAATGTTTTTTCGTTCTTCAAAGTAGGCTCCTTATAACATTATGGAAATTCAGCGACCGACCTCTCCAGCGGGAGCTACAAATACTGAAGCAGAGATGAACGACATGGAACCAACGTTCGACAGCAATAGCGGAAAAACGCTATGCAAGAACGGACCGTGGATGACGCTTTTAGCGCGACAACAGAAGAAGAAAGAATTCGCCGCATCAGAGAAGACGCAGAAGGAGTCTGCATGTCACCACAGCCAGGGCAGAACACGAATGATGAAAAACCGCAAGGAGCGCCTCAAAAGTATTTGGGCCACAACAACGCAAGCAAGTGATTTTCTCGCTGGCCAACGGTTCCATCGCTGCCAGAAAACCATTACAAGATTGTGTACAGACCTCAAGCAGGAATGAAAGTATCCAACTTGAAAGACGGAGTTATAGTGCGAGGACTAGCCCAAGCATGTGGAGTCACACTTCAGGAACTCTATGCTAAAGTCATCATACAGACACAGTGGCACCAGCACTTAATTTTGGCGAGTACAGAAGAGGAGGAGTGTGCACTTAAACTTGCACAAGTAACACACATCCAAATAGGACAAACAGCATACGAAGTTACACCGTACCTCAAGCCGATTCCGGGCGGCGTACGCGGCGTTGTTCACGGAATAGAAGAAGGCACCACGGACGAGCAGTTAGAAGATCTACTTGCAATGAACAACTGCAAAATCCTGTACGCTAGAATGCTGGGCAGATCGACGTCGGCAGTGATCACTTTCGAAGGCCCGCACGTGCCGTTCTACGTTAAAGTAGGATGTACACTCAGCCGCTGCAGACCGTACAGAAAGTCGGTCCAATACTGCAGATCCTGTGGGGAGATAGGACACAGGCAAGACGTCTGCCCCAACCCCAACGACGACATATGCAACAACTGCGGAGAACAGAACGCTGACCCAAACAACCACAAATGCGAACTGAAATGTAAGCTCTGCGGAATGCCACACGAAACGGCAAGTAGAGAATGTAGAAGGAAGCTAAAGCCGGCCCCACCACCGTTGAGAGTCAGGGAGCGATCAAGATCGCGGCAGAGAAGCTTCGGATATCAGAACAATGTAGTGACCATGAACGACAACGACCACGCTGTGTCGCTGCCTCCAAGGGATGAGACCAACCAAGAAAGACTATCCAGACCCAAGTCGAGATCGAGATCGAGAGGAAGAGAACGGAGCGTCCCCAGCACAACGCCAACGGACGTGGAGCCCGACAATGTCCAGCGCAAGCTAAGCTGGGCCAACGTCGTCACAGGGCACAGTCATTCGTCGATGGAAAGTACTAGCACTCCAACCACGAAGCACTATACGTACGAAGAAACGATAACAATTCTTCGAAGAGAGAACGAAGAACTGAGGCAAGCGCTAGAACTGCAAAAGAAGAAGACGCAAGAGAAGGAAGCTAGCACGGGGAAGCAGCTCGAATACCTTATGCGAGAAATAGAACAGCTACGAAGAGAACAGACTCAAAATTCTCAAACACCACCATCACGTCCGCCATCTCAACCCCCATCATCACCTCCACAACCGAAGCCAGCAACACTGGCGAATCAAACAAAGGTAACGCAGAACGACCTCAGGGTACTCGAAGACCGCATCAACGCCAATATGACAGTCGTGATGGACGACATCATGTCCAAGGTATCGCAGGTTGTAGAGACCACGGTAACACAGCTGCTACAAACTGGGTTCCAAACTCTCAAGAGCGAAATGGAGAATCAGATTCGGTCACTAGAGACCAAAATGACGCAATCGGGGGAAAGCTTCAGTCAGCGCATTCACACGCTGGAAGAAAGAGAGAATGCCCGAAAGAAGCCTAAGTACCCAGTGAGAGAAGCTGAGATCCTGCAAACCTTAAGCAAGAAAGATGGCGAGGCCAACTAAGAAGAAAGTCGACGACAAGCAACACCCACAGCTCAAAATTTGGCAATGGAACTGTCATTCTATACGGAGTAAGAGGAGTAACCTTTCACAATTATGCATGCATTTGGACCCAGACGTTATAGCCCTACAAGAAACCGAAGCTGAAGACTTCAAGGTGAGTGGTTACCTCACTCACGTCAGCGACGGTAAAAAAAGGACAGCAATCTTGACCAAAAAGACAATCAACGCTCAGCAACACTGCATCCACCACCGCATCGAGCACACCCTCGTGGAAATAGTGCCCGAGAAAAAACACCAGCAAAGCATCTTCGTGTTAAACGTGTACAGCCCGCCAAAGGACCACCTAAAGGATCTAGACAAGCTAATGCGAGAGGTGAAAAAGCTGAGCAAGGGCAACGGACTAATAGTGGTTGGTGATTTTAACGCTCCCCATGTGGCCTGGGGTTATACGGCGTCAAAGAAAAAAGGGGAAGATATGCACAACGTGGCGCAACACCACCATCTTACCCTGCTCAACGACCCTCAGACACCCACGCGCATTGGCAACAGTGTATCAAGAAACACCAGTCCTGACCTCACGTTCGTAAAAGGCCTCAAACATTATGAGTGGAGCTGTATGGACGAAAATTTGGGCAGCGATCATTTCATAGTAGAAACGATCATCCCACACCACAAATCGACGACAAAGATTGGAAAGGCCAAGATAACGGACTGGCAACCCTTTCGCAAAGACGAGAGCGCTGTTGATGCTACGATAGACGACATCGAAATGTGGACCCGAAAAGTCGTGGAAAGAGCGGAGAAGCACACGAGGGTAATACAATTGTCGAGAGACACCCCCGTTGTCGATCCCCACTTACTGCACCTGTGGGAGGCGCGGAGGGGACTCGCGAGACGCTGGCAACGACACAAGTGGAACCGCAAACTCAAGGTTCGGATCTCCAAGCTGGTCGAGGAGGCGCAAGAGTACTCGGAACAACTGGAAAGAAAGAACTGGCACAACACATGTAATAAGCTTCAAGGAACCCTAAGCACCAAGCGTACCTGGGCGATACTCAAGACTCTCCTTGCCAAGAAAGAGACCAAGAGCGCAGCAAAACAGAAAGTACACAGACTTATACATAACCACCCGGGGGAAGCGCAAGACATCATCAAAGAAGTGAAGGAGAAGTTCCTTGGTACGCAGCGGAACATCAATGTACATTCGCGCTTTGACGAATATCGAGGTAACCCAAACACAGAACTGGATCGACCCTTCACGGTGGCAGAGATAGAGAGGGCCCTCAGCAAGCTCACCCGCAACACGGCACCGGGCAACGACAGAATAAACAATAAGACACTCCGGAACCTAGATGGACCATCTCTAGACGCTATCTTAAAGTATGTCAATGACTGCTGGGAAAGCGGTAAAGTCCCACCGGAATGGAAACATGCTGAAGTAATCATGATTCCTAAACCCAACAAGCCCATCACTGTTCAGAACTTAAGACCTCACCTCGTGTGCTGGAAAACTCTACGAGCACATGGTGCACAACCGCCTGATCGAATATCTCGAGTACAGCGGACATGTCCCAAAAACCATGTTCGGATTTAGAGCTCACCTGTCCACGCAAGACGTCTTACTGCAGATCAAGGAAAAAGTTATCGACAAACTGGACACGCACATCCAGAGAGCCATCCTCGCACTAGACGTGAAAGGGGCTTTTGACAGCCTGTCGCACGAAGCCATACTGCAACACCTGAACGTCTATAACTGCGGAGAAAAGGTGTATAACTACATAAGAGCTTTTCTGAAAGAGAGGACAGCCACAGTGGGAATAGGCGACTTGCGCTCCGAGAAGTTTGAAATACCGCCTAGGGGTACGCCACAGGGCTCCGTTATCTCTCCAATGTTATTCAATCTGGCGATGAGCTCCTTACCAAAGGAACTGAAAGAAATAGAAGGGATTGGCCATGCAATATATGCTGACGACCTCACCATCTGGACTACGGGAGGATCCACAGGCCAACAGCAAGATGCTCTGCAAGAAGCGGTTGACAGAACAGAAAGATACCTGGAAGCATGTGGACTGACGTGTGCACCAGAAAAGTCTGAGCTCCTAGTGCTAAGGAAGCGCACAAGAGGCCGACAACCGCAGCAGACACGAGACCCGGAAGTGAAGGTAGGAGGCGTCATAATTCCTCAGGTTTCAACGCTTCGTATCCTGGGACTCCTGATTCAAAAGGATGGGGCCGGGGGAGCAGAGTTGGAAAGGGTTCAGAAAACCGTGCTACAAGTTAGCCATCTGATCAAAAGAGTGACTAGCAAAAGTCACGGACTCAAAGAAGAAGATTGCACGAAAATTATACAAGCGCTGATCACAAGCATTATCACGTACGGGACCCCATACGTAGACATGAAGAACAGTCAACGGATTAAAATAAACACTCTAATCAGAAAAGCCCACAAGATTGCCATGGGCCTGTCGCCCTCCACATCCACGGAAAAGCTGCTTAAAATGGGAGTGCACAACACATGGGAAGAGCTCGTGGAAGCGCACAATGTCAACCAGCTGGAGAGACTGAAGCTGACGAATACGGGTAGAGCCCTACTTCAAGATCTAGGTTATCAAGTCGAAGATGGCATGCACGTTCCTCAGCGTATCCCGCACGAGATCAGAAACAACCTACACATAAGCAATATACCAAGAAACATGCACCCTGAGTACGACAAGGGAAGAAGACACGCTAGGATACAACTGCTAAAGGAAACACTAAAACGCACCAACAGCAATGAAGACGTGAGGTACACGGACGCAGCGGCTTACATTACAAATGACCGTTTTGCAATCAGCGTGGTCGACGAAAACGGTCAAGAACTGACAGCAACATCCATACGTGCCAAGGATGCAAGCACAGCGGAAGAGTTGGGCATAGCCCTAGCCATCGCTACATGCAAGAAGACGCGGGCTACCGTGATCACGGATTCGCAAGAAGCGTGCAGAAGGTACATGAACGGAAGGATCGGAAAGGCAGCACTCCATGTATTAAAGAGCACGAAGGTGGAAGAAACCACCATCCTCTGGACACCGGGACACGAGTCTCTCGCGGGGAACCAGGCGGCGCACGCTGCGGCTCGAGATCATGCACGCCGAGCCATCTCCGACACGCAGAGAACACGTACCGATGGCTGTCACAACGAGGATGAACGCATACCGAAGAAGTATTCAGACATTTTGGCGCATTACAGGAAGCAGAGGAAGCGGTACCCGCCGGCACACAAGAGTCTGAGTAGAGAGCAAGCGGTAACCTGGAGAAGACTCCAGGCCGGAACTTACCCGCACGGAACATTGATGCACGCAATGTATCCAGGGACTTACGGGCGGGACTGCAAGTTTTGCCCACCGGACACGCGCAACACCCTGCGCCACATGGTGCTGGACTGCTCGAACAATCCAGACGTACCACCGTCATCACCCCCAAGCGGAAACGCAGAGGAAGGAGCAGACACAGAGAAAGAACTAGAAGACCAGTGGGAGGCTCTCCTGGTGACGCAAGACCCTGACAACCAGCTACGATTGGTGTCAGGGCTCGGGCGGCGGCAGCGAGCCATGGCTACCTGGACTGAGGAGGCCACCCACCTTAGGGCTCAAGTACCAAGAGCCTGGTCAAAAATAAAGTTCATTTCTCTCTCTCTCAAGAGTACAGGACTTGACAATAGACTTGACAAAGACCACTGTGTTACGTGTTTATTGTAGAAGCGCATTACCTCTTCCTGTTCCCACCATCATCTTCATTACTCTTTTTCCCCCTTCCCCTTTTCCCATGTGCAAAGTAGCAGGCTAGAGCGCTCAAGCTCAGGCCGACCTCTCTGCCTTCTAATAAATTTGCTCTATCTTTATTGCTTCAACAGAAAACATATACCTAAACTCGAACCTCGCCCATTACCCGCCAACTGGCTCGGCATATTGTTTTGCTTCAAACGGTCAGTATTGTGATGCATTACCTAACAATGAAGTGGCATGTACATCGAAGTACATGAAGCTCCCCAGCGCATTTTTATTGTGGTGTTTAACTTTATTTTTGTGTTCGGTAGTTGCGAAACTGTTCACGAATTTGCGACACAAATATTAGTCCTGTTGTGACTGCTTGAAATGAGGCTTTTGCCCTGAACGATGAAACTTAGGTGTGCGTTTTAATTCACGGTGGCAGATATTTTTGGGTATCGGGCTTATTCAAAACCTTGTATTAAGAAAGTCAATTTGAAAGGCAATGCACTACATCCATGCTCCGATTTCTCTCTTGAAATCACAAGGTTGGACCAGCTTGTTGCAAGTTTCTTAGACTTTCCAAATAAGTAAATGTGCTGAACAGAGGTGAACAGTACAAAAGATGGGCTGCATGCACCTCGTGATTTAAGTTATCACTGTAGGACAAATTTTTACATTCGTTTACACTTCGTAGTTATATTAACGACATGTCTAGTTTGTGTTGGCTAGGGGACCATAATTAGCATAGAAAATTTTCAGTGCGCACGCATTTCATAGTTAGCGGAAACAGGATGGTACAGTGCTCATAGGCTGGTGCTATGTGCACCGTTGGTTTAGTCAGATAGAAGTGCAGTGAGAAAGACAACGTCTGGATGCTGCTTTGGCATAAGCAGAGTTTTATATTTAAATGTAAATTGAAGAATCAGAGCTGTTTTTTGTGGTATGCCTCAGAAGTATATATCTATCGTAACTTATTTTTAGCGAACACTGACACACGGACACAGAAAAGAAGGGTACAACACTAGCGACTGGTCGCTGCATAAATATTCGCCTAAGGGAGCACCAGTCATCTTTAAAGGGCAGGCCGCTAACGCTTTTGGCCTTACACTGTGCAAAGTTTGGATGCGAGGCGCGTTTCAAATACAATCATTTTGTTTAGGCATCGCGGAGGCATTTCACATCAACATTAGGCAATCATCCTGTATCAGCCACCCGTCAGTGACAATATTCGAAAAAGAAGTGTCACTGCTAAAGCGGATAATGAACACATGAGATACGGTACGATGACATGGATTTGAAATTACGACGGTGCGCATGGGCAGAGGGTGACTACTTTGATATATAAATGTTACTTTTCTGAATAAAACATTCAGTTGATAGTAGCGCTAGTGTTGTACCCTTCTTTTCTGTGTCCGTGTGTCAAGGTGCGCTAAAAATAAGTTACGATGCACTCATACCAACTAGCTCCTCTTTCAATATTACTATATATCTATATTTTGTCCTGACTAGCCTAGCAATTTAAATAATTTATTTGGGAGAACTTGCAGTTAGTTTTGAGGATAAATGAATTATTTTTCTAATAGGAGTTGCCTACACGAAACAACAAAGAACGCTGCTCATTAGCCATTCTTCCTTCTTGTTCTTTTGCTACCTGTATAAAAACATGGCAGAAAAACATGGTCAAGCAAATGAGCCCCGTCTTTCTGTATCATAATGCTTCGTCTTTCTAGATATTAGAAGAATAAAAGTTTGCTGCACACTCATTGCATATCACACAAGATAATACTTGGCCGCTTCGTAATTTAGTATTTTTGTGTTCTTTTTTTAGAAAAGTCTGTAGTAAGAGAAGTCAAGTTCGTAATATGTATGGATGCAGAAAGCTCAATGGACTTCTTTACTTTATGTCTTTTTCAGGAAAGCTAAACACTTTTCGCAAAGCAGTTCTGGCCCACCGGTTTGTCTACAAGGCGATGCCTTCTGCTAACACTCCTGTGTCTTGCAGTATACTATATTGATGATCTCGTACATCTCTCAGCATTTAGGATTGTCAGAACTTGGACTGCGGCACTGTGTTATGCACGGTGCTGTGTCCAAACTTTACAGTGTGCATTTGAAATTTTGCATGGCTTTAAAAAAATGCTCAATGTAAACCCTTTTAATTCACTAAGCGTGATTCTGGACTGTTTCACAGCCGTTATTTATAGCCTGTTCAATGTTCATTCAACCTCATGGCATGTCCAGTCCTTGGCCCTAATGGGCCAAGCCACCACTAGTATTGATAGAAAAGTTTTAATTCAAAGCATGTTATTGCCTAATTCTGAGGTTACTTTCCTGTCATGATATTCGGATTCATTTTAAATGTGGTACTTTTGCATGAGCCATAAATTGAGCTATTGAAGATAACGAGGAGCAACATTTCCGGTCGCATTTCATGGCACTTGCTGGCATGTAAATATTGTAACCATAGGTCTATTACTTATGCACATTAATACGGGAGAATTGTGGTTGTGAAATAATGCCATGTTCCGCAGCATAACCTTATAAATTTACATAATTGCTTTAAAATGTGAATAAAGGCAACTGTATGTACAAACCTTGGCAGGTGGACCTATGGTCGACACCACAGGTTCTTATGCAAAAAAGTGAACTGCACAATCATGTGCAACATGTTTTCATGCCTCAAGGCAAACTAATGCAATATAAAGAGAAACGGTACACCAACGTGCCCATTGCACAGTCACATATTTCTCAAAAGCGTTGCAAGCCTTTATTAACTTACGAGTTGCCTCCATGTGTAAGCAGACACCAAGTTCGCTGTGCATCAGGGGCATAAGCAAAATTTTTTTGTTTTTTTTTGGGGGGGGGCACCTCCTTGATTTGAAGTGGGGGCCGGGCAGTCAGATGTGGTCAAGTGTTATTTTGGAATCTGTATGCCATAGCAAAAAAACATTTCGGGGAGTGGGGGCACGGGCCCGGTGTGCCACCCCCCCCCCCTGGCTACGCCCCCCCCTGGTTACGCCACTGGTGTGCATGCCATCTCTTTGGATTGTACTTGCAATCTGGTATTGCGAAGTCTATGTGTCGCGCTTTGTGATGAATTTTTGAAATCGTTCATATTATTTTACTGCTGTGAATTAGTTATCAGGTTGCATTGTTCAGGCACTGATGTATAGTTGAGTCATTCTCAGCCATGTATGTTTTGAGGACCCCTTGTGAACCGGTGGAAGTGATGAGGAACCCCTTGCAGTAAGAAATAAGGGGGGGGGTATAAATTAGCACAACATGCAGAGTGAAATAGGCGCCTTGTGTTTCTCCGTGGGAAATAGTCAAAGTTAAGTGTCACGCCAATTCGGTCTCAACAGCTTCTCAATAAGTTGTGCGGTCTCCCGCCACATTTCAGCTGTTTCTCGTTACGCTTCCTCTTCAAATATGCAAGTGCGGAAAAAGCACATATCGTAGAAAATTGCTGTAAAGCTTTACAGCCATCTCATGGAGAAGGGAAAGCATCAGTCAGCTCCGCCACAATGGCATACCGTTTTTCGGTGAAGCATGCCAAACATCACAAGGGGCCGCTGTCATTGGACATATTGTTCCTTCAAAAAAGGTGTATTTTGTTTTTGGTTCGTTGATGTGTATCGCGGACCACCAAAACTAGCTTACGTCTTTTTTCACTCTTTCTCTCTTTCTCTCTCTTGCTCTGTACTCGTTCTCTCGCCCATCAGAATTATTCCAAGTCATGCCGCACAAAGCGATAACCGTATTCTGGGAGCGAAGCAGAAGCGGACGAGGATAGAGAAGAGGATGAAGATTGCGCGCCGATTCATGATGGTGGTAATTTTCTATCCATCATACACGGCAAACTGCGCCCATAAGAGCTATGCTGCAAAACGAAAATAGTAAATCTACCACCTTCATACTTCACTAAATATATTACAGCGGTCGATAGCCTCACCACAGACAAAGCCGCCCTGCAGCGAGCACTCCAATGTCGAGACTTTCGTGACAGCAAAGGCATCTTCGCAGATGGTTGTTCTCTATTGTTGAATTGGAGCTTACACCTACTGCTCCATTGTTCCTGAAGCAGAAGTGCGAAAAGGGCGTCGACAGCAGCTAAACGCCTCATCTGAGGTCTCTACACATGATGCTACGTCGCATAGTGTTTTATTGCATGCTTTTTTTTTACGTGACAGCTTTCTTGGCCTGCAGAACCCTGCCCTTCATACACGGAAACAGACATGAACAATTCTTGCTGGCAAGTGATGCCGCCTCAATGTCATAGATGCAAGCATAGCGCATGACAGTGTAAACGTGTGTATTTCAGACGGTCCGCTTCGCGATGTGTATTGAATGTTGTGCACTTTTCTCTTGAGCGATACTTGCAGACTGCAATTCATGGTATTATCAAATTACGAATGGCAGTTTACCCAGCTTGCCTCAGCAGAAAAGTATATAACAGCTGCACCTTACCAGCACACACCTATGTTGCATTAACCTGCAGGCTTACGAAAATTGTTCAGCTTAAATTGAGGGCGAACCAGCTAGCCATCAAAAAGAAATAGATAGGTGTTACCATAACATGACACTTTCACTCAAAAATTTCCAGTTTTCAGCGACAAATGAGAGTACAGGGTTTATTCTGTCCAAACATATCTGAAAAATGATTTTTAAAAGCATACTTCAGTGCTAAATAAACCCTAGAATTCGCCGGATATAGACGACGCTGACCAACGCCCCCCGCCACCTCACCATGGCGTGTTTCAGGTGATGCGATATCTGTAATCAACAAAAAAAGGCTGGAATCAGCAAAAAAGTGTTGGGTGGAATAAGCATGCTCACACGGCCACCAGCTTGTCATATCACGGCTCGCGAGTGCGCCAGTTTTGCCCGACTCTCAGGCCACTCTCATGTTTATAAAATCTTTCAATAATCAAATTAGCTCCCGACCAAACGCGCTAAAATTACACCCCTTTGTTTGTGAACGCAGAACCATTAACCACAAAACATAGACTATGTTCGATAACTGGGTGGCAAGGCCCCTTTACGGAGCATTAAGCGAGCAGCTAGGATCAGGGAAGAAACGCTCGTTAAGTACATCTTGGTCGAAATCACGAAGACAAAATGAGCATGGGCAAGGCATGTAGCCAGTAGGCAAGAATACCGCTGGTTATTAGAGTAACAGAATGGATTCCAAGAGAAGGCAAACCTGCAATAATGGGCAGAAAGTTAGTTGGGCAGATGAGATTGAGAAGTCTGGGGGCATAAAGTCCTCTCAGTAAGCACAGGCTCGAGCGAATTGTAGAAACGTGGGACGGGCATTTTTCTTGCTGTGGGCGTAGTCAGCCTGATGATGATACACTGTGGTCGTAGCGCGACAAACGTAGACAAAAGAGCAGAGAATCACACAGAACAGGCGCTAAACTTCAACTGCTTTTTTTAACCACAGAAACCACTTGCTCAGAAACTAACATACAAAGCAACCACGGCAATCACCCAGCCTGATAACACAAGAAACTACAATACATTGTACTAACAGATTAGAAGGGAAGAACACACACCGTCAGGGCGATGTGTCACTTTGCAATCACTTTTGAAGCACCCCGCGCATGCCTATTTCTTTTCTAACAACTGTATTTCATTTTCTAATAGTACCACTAAAGACTGGCTGATACATAAATTTCGTGTTTCTTTATCTGGTACGCTTTCACCACCTCCCGTGCCCTCTGGTTTTTTGTGACGAAAGGTCACTGACGTTTCACCGCAGCCGCAGCTCATGCAGTGCATTGCCAAATGGGAATAAGGTGCGCCTGTGATGCTCACGCAACCTTATATTGAGGCACCTCTCCGTTTGCCCGACGTACACCTTCTCACAACTGGTGGGCAAGCGGTATACCACCCCACACTCACAAGGCACAAATATCATTTTGTGTTGTTGGCGTAGTCTTCACGCCGCATCGAAAACTTGGAACACTGTGCTGCAGTTTCAAGAAATGGCCGTGACAAAACCTCCGAGCGAGTCACATATAGTGTGAAGCACAAAATTAAATAGTGCCTTGTGAGTGCAGGGTGGTATACCGCTTGCCCACCACTCGTAAGTAGGCGTACGTCGGGCAAACGGGGAGGTGCCTCAATATAAGAATACGTGAGCCTCATAGCTCCCTGAAAGGCGCACCTTATTCTCATTTGGCAATGCATTGCAAGAGCTGCGGCTGCCCACCGGTCTTTGGTGAAACGTCAGTGTTCTTTTATCACAGAAACCAGAGGGCATGGGAGGTGGTGGAAGCGTACCAGATAAAGAAACACAGAATTTCATGTATCAGCCAGTCTTCAGTGAGACTATTTAAAAATGAAATACAGTTGCTAGAAAAGCGACAGGCATGCGCGCGGTGCTTCAAAAGTGATTGCAAAGTGACATATCATCCTGATGGTGTGTGTTCTTATTCATCTAATCAGTAGAATGTATAGTAGTTTGTTTTCCAGGGCGGGTGATTGCCGTGGTTGCTTTGTACGTTAGTTTCTAAGCAAGTGTTTTCTGTGATTAAAAAAACAGTCGAAGTTTAGCGCCTGTTCTATGTGGTTCTCTGCTCTTTTGTCGGCATTTATCGCGCTACGACCACAATTAATCCTCACCAACTAGGCCAATTTTAGGGGCGAAGCTCCTTAAAGCGGCACCCGTTCGTCCCTCGTAGTCGTAGTGCGTAACCAGTCGTAACGCTAGTACCAGATCTTGACCTCCAAGGTGGTGCCGGTGGGAAATTTTTCCTGTGCGTTGTTGAACAATAAAAAATTCGCAGCGTGCGCGTTAACTAAAAGCCGAATTCTTCTGCCTCTCATTCCCCATTAGCAGCCATTGGCATGTTCCAGTAGGAAACGTTAGTAGAAGTAGAAGTGTAAGTGTTAGCTAAAAGCCGACTTCTTCTGTCTCTCATTCCCATTAGCAGCCATTGTTTACCTCCAAGGTAGTGCCTGGTGAGATTTCTCCTGTGCGTGATTAGACAATAAAAATTTTGTTCAAAACGCCGTTGATTGATGAAATAAACCAACGAAAGACGCCAGATGTTTTCTAAAAGCAAAACGAAAGAACGCCAGATGTTTCTAAAGCAAAACGAAAAGACGCCAGCTGCTTAACGAAAGACGCCAGATGTTTTCTAAAGCAATGGTTTTCTAAACAATGAAAATTCACAGCGTACATGTAAAATTAGAGTGAGCTGCAACTCGTCATAACTCTCATGGAACCTTTAGTATAAACGCGCCCGATCTCACGTCGGTGATGATGTACTGGGCAGAATTCACGGAAGATTCACGATTTACCGATGAACCTCCGCAGCTTCGCCCACTCATCATCATTCACTCCGTGGATATGCTGTGATTTTTAGTTCTGATTATGACGGCGGTGAACGTAAACAAACGATGCACCTTGCAGTGAAACCAGAATGCTTTTGGAAAACTTCTGCCGTTCATAAGGCGAGGTGGCTACGGGAAAATATCTGAAGCTCATCGTGCGTACAAAATAGTGCAGGCTTTCCATGGCGAGAGCTACTAGCGTGGAAATAGAAAAACGCTTTACTCTGGTCGCCTCGTTCGCAGAATGTTTAAATCATCAAATACGACAGTACTGAGACTTCCTTGCGGCAGTTGGTTCATATATAATAATTCGCCATGAGGCTTTGCATGCTATCACACATTCGGTTTTAATTAGCTGGAAGAAAAGAGTCGCGAAAGCAGAACGCAGCGAGCAGGTTCGGACACTAACATAACTGTTATCAGTACGTTATGTTGGGCTAGTTGGTGCATCGGGCTAGTTGGTGCATCGCAGCTGAGAAGAAACAAGAAGAGACGTTCTTTCTGTCTCTTCTTGTTTCTTCTCCGGTACAACCCCGCGCCACGCATTTCAAATAACTGTTATCGCCGCGACCACATTCGTAGAGCGTCCTTAACTTTTGCCTACCACCGGTTACATTACCCATTTGAACAATATTTTCGTTCTTCGGGCCGTACGAGTACAGCGCACCTGTTTCGACGCATTACATCGCACGGCCACTTCTATTGTATCCCGCTAGCTCAACACGTTCCGAATTCACTGATGAGCTTTTTTTTTCTTTTTCTTGAAGAGTTTGGCAGCGCAGTACACACGGTTTTTGATGGCTTGGCTGTCGAACGCGTTTCAGTAGTACTTGAATCTCGGCTAGTTGGTGTTTACTGCTTGACATCTTGACCAAATAACAAAGGACGATGACTGTGAAAGGAACGACAACACCGGTGGTGACGCTGGTGTTGTCGTTCCCTTCACTCTCCAAGTCTTTCTTTAGCAAGATATCAAGCGTTGTCAGATGCGTGCCTGAGTCATTGTGTCCAGCTTATATAAAGGAAGTTCGTAGGCAATCAGGAGGCTTCCATCGACGGTCCCGTTCTACTGCTCCGCATTCGTCGAAGGACGATTGCTGTATCTAGACGCTCAAGTTCCCGTTTTTGTTGGGTGAGTAGGTGAGTGCTTTGTGCTCATTATCATAGTCTGCGTAGCGTCAGCGGCAGATAAGTCTGACGACAATGAGCAAAGATTGAATAGTGATGAGTGGAACAGCGTCCGTTTATGCGTATGTGTCCTGGACTTGTGGAAATGAAGTGAGGCGTTCCCGCGAGCGTCAGCTTGTAGAAAGTGCATATTTTCATTGAAGTGGTTAGCAGGTAAAGATGTAGCAGTCTGTGAGTGTGCAGAGGCAATAATAAAGAAGCTATAGTAGCCTGCGATACCTAGAAGTGTTTCCGCGCTTCCACGATATATTCTCAAAAGATTTTGTCAGCATTTATAGCTACAGATGACACCCGACGCAGCATGAGCCTCCACCCATATTATATATTAAGTGACCATATTTGAAGCACGCATCTCTTATATGTGCTCTTAAAGGAATGAAAAGCTACAACAGGAGAGGTAGCAAAAAAAGAGGCAGCTACGTGGATTCTTATCGTCCTCATCAAGTTAAATGGCACGGGCGTTTCGCACACAGTACGTCACATGTGCAGGTAGGTATCCGCGGAGAAGTTTTCACTATCAGCTTCGTTTGAGAGGACAGCCTGTTACTCCACGGGCGATCACATCAAGAATTCCTATAATGTAGTTAAATTTCAGCTGCGAATTGCTTAACTCACGTGGGCAAATTAGAGGATGTTTATTTTCTTTTGACCATATAAACTGCAATAATGTAAAAAATAGTGACATTATTTCTTGCACGAATACTAAGTTTATGATTATATTAACTAACAAAGAGTACATGGTTCGTTAATCAATCGAAAAAAAAACGCCAGGCCTGCGCTGAAACCGCAGCACAGTCACAGCGAAAGCTGGAAGAGCGGCGTTTCTAGAGCCCGTTAAGCTCTCTTGGGGCTACAATACAAGCACACTAGAAAGGTACCCATTACGCCATAAATCACAATTTTTGTGAAGTTGAGAAGCACCTACTAAGCCATTATTCGTCATTCTGCGGAGAAGTGAGGCACCAGCTACACGTCTGTAAGGCATTATGTGCGCTTTGTTGAGGCGACGACCGATGATGATGAAGAATTATGGCTCAGCCCTTTGTAATGGGTTGGAAGCTCTAAACGGCCCAACAGTTATGCAATTTGCATTGGGTGACGCCCGGTCGTTATTTCCCTGTCCCGTCATGCTGTATAACATACGTTGACGTGGGAGCGCGAGGGGGGGGGGCGAAGAACTTTACTGAGACCCCGAGGAAATGGATCATGCGCTTATGAGCGTCCTTCGCAACCAACACAAGTGGACTTGCGAGGAACCCACTACGCTATAAATCAATATAATTTTTGAAAAGTAGGGAAGCAGGCACTATGCCATTTTTCGTCATTCCACGGAGAGCTGTGGTACCTGCTAAACGCATGTAAGGCATTATGCGCTTTTTTGATGCTGTGCCTGATGGCGATGAAGCATTTTAGCGGAGCCCTTTGTAATGGGTTGGAAGCATTCAACAACCTACTCGTTGCACAATTCGCATCGTGTGACACCTGGTTACAGAATTCGCGTTGCGCGATGCTTGGTGCTTATTTTACTCTTCTACCTCGCTATGTTGCATATGTTAATGTGGTTCCTTCCCGACATGAAGCCTGTATAGGACCTATTTGCAAAGCAGTTTCAAGCATAATCAACATATTAGTTCTTTGTCTGTATTCAATTGCTTTCAAGTGCAATCCTATCTTGAATAAATACCATGAAAGAAAAAAAAAGCACCGTCATGGCTGAGAGGTTGAATGCTGGGCTCCCACGCAGAGGGCCCAGGTTCGAACCTCGTTCCATCCTGGAATTTTTTTTCCTATTTAGTTTTTTTTTTCTTATTTCGAGCGATAGTGGTTACGGACACCGGCGGCTGCGGCGGCGGCGGACAACTACGGCGCCAAAAACGGCCGCTGAAATGATCTCATAACAGCTTTCGCTGTAAAACTTGGAGGACGCTTGAGCTTCGCCTTCAAGAGTAGAAGGCGATAGCGTAATCGGGCCCCGTGCGCATCGCTTTCTCATTTGCTAGCCTTGCTTCGCTTTTCGGTGCAGGTCTCAACCGCGCCGCGAGGAAATGAACGTCTGTGCACGTAACTTTCGCCGGTTCAAGCTTTCCTAGAATGCCTGCTGCGAGTGCAGTACTGAAGTGCCCGCAGCTTCATAAATCTTCCTTTTGCGAATCAGCGAAGGGCCCACTATGCGTCCGTAAGGCAACACACGAACCTACGCAGCTGTTCACTTTGGTGATGCTTTTGCAGCTGATAATTGAATATCTCGCGGCGCTTTTTAATGGGTGGACCTTTAAAACAGCCACTTGATGCGCAATTCACATGTTTTGACGCCTGGTGCGATTCTAAGCATCTTCAACGCAATATTATAAGCGTTAAGGAGACTCCAACCACTACATGACCTTCATATAGTGTTTTCTTTTTTGTCGGAGCAATTTTAAGCGATGGTGTGGTTCTGTAGTAGAAGACCTGCTTGCCACGCAGAAGGCCTGGGTTCAATTTATTTATTTCTGTTTATTTATTTGTTGATACCTCAAAGGTCCCAAGGGACATTACATGAGGTGTGGGCATCAAAAGTAAGAACAAAGGATAAAAAAAGAAAACGAATACAATAATTAACAACAAATAACCATCAGAAAATACAAAATACAAAAGACTCACTCAATCACATCAATCAATGCAATCGCATCACATCACATCATCACATCCATACAAGACTTAATCAAATTCTCACTCGAGCCGAATATTTTATCATCTATTTTGTTTGCTTCTTTGTCCATTTTCGGCACACGGACACCGCTGATTTTTCGCTCACAACCAACTGTACTGACGCCGAAACCGACACCAGAATTTCCGCGAAACGAGCCCTTTAACGCTATCGCCTTAAATTTACGTGGATACTGTGGGGAACCCTGGATAACCACCTGATCAGCGCCCTCACCCTTCTCCGCACTGGCGAGGATAAAACCCAACAGCGATGGCCACTGTGCATGCCTCCATATTCGGACATGCTTGATAACCGGGCATGACAAGCGGCCAGGGGGAGTGGTCGGCGAACTTGCGTGAGATCTGCTTTGTGTGCGGTCGACCGGGGCCAGGGTTAGCGGGACCGGCGCAGAAGTTGTGCGTAGAAACTGTTCGTTTGTTTTTATGTTTTCCCTTGCCGCCGAAACGTTTTCTTTAAAGTGTTATTGTACTAATAAATGCTTTTCGGATGATCCCGACGAGCGCCCATTCTCTGGAGTGGACAGTGGACCCTACAATCCGCCTTACTTCCAATTCGAAAACAAGAATCGGAAAGCCCTGCGAATCAAATTTTGTCTGGTAATGCAAATACAAAATATTTTAAAGAGGTATCTGGTATCTACTACGAGATGTTTGTTGTATGGCTACCTGTCCTGTTAACATTATATTAATAATAAACGCGTCAGTTAAAGCTCTTTGTAGTCAGCGCTGACGTAGACGGAATGGAGGAGGCCGCCTCGTCAGCGGTCTGTAGAGAAGTGTGTACCTTTGCACTGCCACTGGCTGCACGTTATCTGAAGTTTGTGACGGAACTAAAGTGTGAAAATAAGGTGTTTCAATATTATGAACAGTAGTATGAAAGTTAGCCCAACCGAAATGGGACGAAACAGAACAATCGAGCATTGCAGTTTCGCAGGACAACGTAACTTAGCAAATATAGATGGAAATTATGCTCGTACATTCACACCACATATCTGACGGAAATCCAAACCCTGTGAAATGCCAATGGTGCTTCGTGTGCCAATGCAATTAATTTGCTGGCTTTACGTTGTGTGACTGTTCTGTGCTATGGCGCATGTCTATGCTAAGACCTGGGTTTCGCAGTCGCACTTCAATACCAAACGTCAATGGTTTACATTGCATTACGTAATGTTAGTATAAGGCATTGGCGCCTACTTTAAAATGATAATTTCTAATCACTGTGACGGAACGATAGTCGACTGGTCTCACTCAGGAAATCACTGAATTCGGAATAACGTTTCATTTTAACTTTTAGCGCAACAATTTTTACGAGTGCGCAAGAAGTCCCACAATGTTTTACAGATGACAGGAACTGACGCATCTGAATTATTGGCAGTTATACTTTATAGCCTGCACTAAAAGTGAAACAAAGTGGAGTATAGTATAGAATAAGTATTAATCAAATGTGTGTAGTAGTTTGTGGTGAGGCTGTTTTACATATTCGAGCTCTTTTCTCACAGCAGTCATCCGAGCTTTGATATTCTGTCGGGTCCCTTTCCTGGGCTCTGCCCACGCAGAAAAAGATAATTTCATGTCGGATGGTGGAGTCGCACCTCGGTGCTCATGCACAGGAGCCGGTAGGACTAAATAGTTATTTGTTTCTTTTGACATGCATGTTTCTCGCCTGCAAAGCAGCAGCTGGAAACTAGCTGTTGCAAATTTATCGAAATGCACGTGACATTGCGCAGCACGAGTGGGCATGCGTGGCGTGCTACTTTCTTTTTAGCACAACACAGCTCTGAAATCAGTGTGGTCGGGGCCACAATTGGTGAACTGATGCACATTCGATACTTATGTCATGTGATGAACGGCATCGTGCCAATCTATTCAGCAGTGTAACACTATACAATATTCATCCTTAACATTGCAATGCCATGCAACAATTTATTAGTACAATCCTGTCTCAGGTGCCCGCATACCATTATTATTAGGAATTGATGGTGGTGAAAACTTCATTGAGAGTGGAGCTTCTTAAAGGGGGACTGACACAAAATTTCGCGGCCGAGATAGCCTGCTGGATCGATTCCCGTATACGTGCGTGTACCATCTGCAAAATATCGACAGCGAATAAAGCTTGGAAGGTATTTTATATGAATTTTGAAGTTCGCGAGCGCGATCCAGCATTATAGGCCGCACCTGGTGCATTGACACCCTCGGAGGTGACCCGAGGTGACCCCCCTACTTCCCCTACGTAAACGTTTCAGCCGGTACATGTTATGATGACGTCGTAGCCGCCACTTTTGTTTTGAGAAGCTTCCCGACGAATCGCTCCTCGCCAGTGGGTCAAACCTGAGGTTATTCGCCACGTCGAAAATTCCTTCCATCCCCGCCGCAAGAAAATCGTCGCCATCAGGCGACAATGGGCCCGACGACGACAGACCGCGCGAAAATGCGTCACTGTTCTGTGTGCTTATGTGACCGAGCGTTTCACTCGCTAGGTGGTGATAGTTGCACCCGGCGGCTTGTCGTTTTCGGAGCTCTGTCAAACCGAAACTGAGGCTGTGTCGGTAATGAGGAGCTTGTAATTAATTATCTGTCACGCGCTGCAGCAAACGATGTGCCGTGTTATGACTAACAGGCCCCCAGCAACACATTACAGCAAAAAAAACGCGGGGCGAAGATTTTTGTGTCAGGACTCCTTTAAACTTTTCGTTCCGCCGGTTGGCGTGACCATCGCCACAGAAAGCGGGTATGGGCCAAGCATGCAGCACCTAGCATAGCATATTCATGCATGGTATTGCATAGCAACGGGGTGGGAGAAGGAAGACAGCATGCGGAGGAAGGAAAGAAGAAAGGGAGAGGTGAAAGTGAGTGTGCGCCACAGAGGGCGGGTATGTGCCAAACAGCTCCTAGCATAGCATAACCGTGGATAGTATAAGCACAGCAAAGGAAATGGAAAAGGAACCTGAGGGTGCGGAGGAGTGAAATGTGAATGAGGAGAGAGAAAAGCAGGAGGGGAGAGGGTAAAGGATGGCATAGCCTTGTATAGTATAGTTTAGCAAGGGGATGGGAAAGGGAAGTGAGCGTGAAAAAGACTTATGTTAGGGTGAGGAGGAGAGAAAGAAGGAGCTGAGAGGGTAAACGATGCCTTAACCAGGCACAGTATAGCGTAGCAAGCAGTGGGAAACGGAATTGAGGGTCAGGAGGTGTGATGTGAGGCTGAGAGGAAGGAAAGGAAAGGGTAAAGCATAGCATCACCTTGTATAGTATAGTTTAGCGAGGCGGTCGAAAAACAAGGTGAGGGTAAGGAAGACTGATCTTAGGGGCGGAGGAGGAAAAGGTGAGAGGGTAAACCACAATATAACCACGTTCAGTATAGCGTAGCAAGGGGAGCGAAAGAGAAGTGACAGTGAAGGGGAGCGATGTGAGCGTTGGGATGAGGCAAAGGTGGAGAGAGGGCAATCTAGAGAGAGATAGGGAATGAAAGACAGATAAAACGAAGAAATAAGAACAAGATGTATAAAACATCAAGAAAAAAAGAAACATGAACAAAAGTAAAAAGAAGTTGAAGAGAGACGAAAAAAAATCAGCCTGCGGTCAACAGCTGGTGGAGCTTCCTTGCCGGCTCCGCCTTTAATCAGATTGCGCAGGCGAGGAAGTGGCTTGAACTTTGTCCGTATTGATGAAACAGGACCGATGAATATAAAAGGTGGGGGAGGGATTGTAGATTGCGACACACGATGATCTTCCACAACGCTCTCCGCACGCCACAGTATGATCGCGTGGACGTCGGGCACGCAGCTGCGCAAACGGCCTCCCGACTCTCCGCACACCTATAAATAATAATTTACGAAGATACGGGAGCAGGGCGAAAATGACAAATGTCCTACATGCTTGAAAAATTTTGCACAATTAATAGGCGTACTTAAACAACAGCGCATTGCATTATATTGTGGTCAACTCTCGCTGAGGCTGCTTCGTTTCTCCTTTACACAATTTTTAACGAAACGCGTGTCGTCTTCGCAATTAAAGTGGTTCGGCAGTGCATGACGGTTGGTGAAACCTCACTGAATTTAACAGTCCCGTCCATAGCCGTTTATGAAAATGTCAGTCAAAATGCCAGCTTCAATCAAGCGTGTTGTCACTAGTGAGTTAAACAGGTTTTCCTGGTTATTCAACAGTTACAACTGCTGCACATGGGTCTCACATGCAGGAAATCGTACTAGGACTTTCAAATGATAAAATAATACCATGTCATAAACGCTTCCAGATTCAATGAGCGGGCTGGTTTTCTAACCCACTTATATTTTGTATGTAATAGTGTCGCGAAGTGAAAAGCCGCACAAATACATTACCTTCTAGAGACAGCTGCACTGCTCTGATAAACGTTTACCTGGTAGGAAACTGGCTCCGTTCGCCAGTGCCTTGACAACCGCCTTGTGTCATTAACATAGCACATATGTGTCAAATATGTGAGTAATAACCACTCATAGAGTGTGGCAGACGTTTGTTATGACGCGAGTAATCTGAAACCTTGTCTTGCTCGAGCTTTCATTATTTCTCGTTGTATGTTCCTGTTTTAGTTGTCCGGCGTGTCGAATGTGAACATTTATACTCTCCTGCGTTTACACGGGATGTCTCGACAATACTTTCATAGGTAGGATAAGGTTTCCTGGAAAAAAAAAAAGAACACGTCATCGAAAATACTGCAATTCGCACGAAAAATATTACTATCACGCGATTTATTAGCTCAGTATCACATATTACTTAAATACATTTTTAGTATTTACTTCGTGGCACGCACTATAAGTGGAGAACTGTATTCCGTGAGATACGAATATCCACTTACAATGAAATTTGAAAGTTTCATGACACATACTGATATCCGTGCCAGCGTGATATTTTTTTTGCAAATTTTCAACTACAAGAGTGACAAGGCGCAGGGATGGAAGCTATATAGAAAGGTTAACCAAACAGTAAAATCTAGTGTGTTATACCCTACACTCAACTATTCTATCCATATTGGTTGTGACCTTGCCATCCTTGTCCCTTAATGCATACATCTGATTTTTGCCTATGCACCTATGCACCTATGCCTATGCGCCTATTGATCAACTTCGAAAGCTCCGCCAGCTCTATTTTATCTGTTGCATTTGAGGCTTTCATAGCTTGACGTTTCTTAATGAGGTTTTTCGTCTCTTGGGATAGCTTACCAGTGTCCTGTCTAACGACTGTACCCCCGACTTCCACTGCACACTCCTTAATGATACTAGTCAGATTATCATTCATTGCGTGAACGCTAAGGTCGGTTTCCTCGGTTAAAGCCGCGTACCTATTCTGAAGTGAAACTCTGAATTCCTGTACTTTCCCTCGCAGAGCTAGTTCATTAATCGGCTTCTTACGTATCAGTTTCTGCCGTTCCTTCCTCTCGTCTAGTTGAATTCTAGATCTTACCATTCTATGGTCACTGCATCTGATCTTGTTAACTACTTCCACATCCTGTATAATGCCCGGGTGGTCGCACATTATGAAGTCTATTTCATTTTTAGTTTCACCATTAGGACTCCTCCACGTCCACTTACGAGTAGTCCGTTTTCTGTAGAAGGTATTCAAGATCCGTAAATTAATGCGTTCTGCGAACTCTACTAGTAACTCCCCTCTGGCATTTCTAGAGCCGATGCCATATTCCCCAACTGCATGATCTCCAGCCTGCTTCTTGCCTACTTTTGCATTAAAGTCGCCCATCAGTACAGTATACTGTGTCTTTACCTTACTCATTGCTGATTCTACGTCTTCGTAGAAGCGTTCAACCAGTTAATCATCATGGCTGGATGTAGGCGCGTAGGCCTGTATCACCTTCATCCTGTACCTCTTATTAAACTTAATCACGATACATAACACCCTCTCATTAATGCTATAGTATTCCTCTATATTGCCAGCTATATTTTTATGAATAAGGAACCCCACTCCTAGTTCTCTTCTGTCAGCTAAGCCACGATAGCATAGGACGTGTCCGTTCTTCAGCACTGTATAAGCCTCCTGTGGCCTCCTAACCTCACTGAGCACTATTACATCCCATTTAACACCCTCTAATTCCTCGAATAGTACAGCTAGACTCGCCTCACTAGATAAAGTTCTAGCGTTATATGTAGCCAAGTTCAGATTCCAATGGCGGCCTGTCCGGACCCAGAGATTCTTAGAGTTCTACAGAGATCTGTACAGCAGCCGAGACAGTCAGGATGATAACGTAAGAAGCAGTAATATCCCAGAGGAATCTGACATCCCACCAGTATTAACAGGAGAAGTAAAGAAAGCCCTAAAGGGAATGCAAAGAGGCAAAGCCGCTGGTGAGGATCAGGTAACATCAGACCTGCTGAAAGACGGTGGAGAGATTATGTTAGAGAAACTGGCCACCCTGTATACGAAGTGTCTCTCGACAGGGAGGATACCAGAATCTTGGAAGAATGCCAACATCATCTTGATCCATAAGAAAGGGGACGTCAAGGACCTGAAAAATTACAGGCCCATCAGCTTACTGTCCGTTGTCTACAAGCTATTCACAAAAGTAATTGCTAACAGAATTAATACGACATTAGAGTTTAATCAACCAAGGGACCAGGCAGGATTTCGTACAAGCTTCTCAACAATACACCACATTCATACTATCAATCAGGTGATAGAGAAATGCGCGGAATACAACCGACCCCTATACATAGCCTTCATAGATTACGAGAAGGCATTTGATTCGGTGGAGACATCAGCAGTCATGCAGGCACTGCGGAATCAAGGCATCGACGAAGCCTATATAAACATAATGGAAGAAATCTACAGCGCATCCACAGCCACTATAGTCCTTCATAAAGAAAGTGACAGAATCCCAATAAAGAAGGGCGTACGACAGGGTGACACGATCTCTCCAATGCTATTCACCGTGTGTTTACAGGAGATTTTCAGGGCCCTAGATTGGGAAGAATTGGGGATAAGAGTTAATGGAGAGTATCTCAGTAACCTGCGATTCGCTGATGACATTGCATTGATGAGTAACACGGGAGACGAATTACAGCTCATGATTACTGAAATGGATACGGAAAGTAGAAGAGTAGGTCTGAAAATTAATATGCATAAAACTAAAGTAATGTGGAACAATCTTGGCAGAGAACAGCGCTTTGCGATAGGTGGCGAGGCGCTGGAAGTTGTAAAGGAGTACGTCTACTTAGGACAGGTAGTAACCGCGGAGCCGAACCATGAGAGTGAAATAACTAGAAGAATAAGGATGGGATGGTGCTCATTCGGCAAGCATTATCAAATCATGAATGGTAGTCTACCACTATCTCTCAAGAGGAAGGTATATAACAGCTGCATCTTACCGGTACTTACCTACGGAGCAGAAACCTGGAGACTTACAAAGAGGGTTCAACTTAAATTGAGGACGACGCAGCGAGCGATGGAAAGGAAAATGATAGGTGTAACCTTAAGAGACAGGAAGAGAGCAGAGTGGGTCAGGGAACAAACGGGGGTTAAGGATATCATAGTTGAAATTAAGAAGAAGAAATGGATATGGGCCGGGCACGTAGCACGTCGGCAGGATAACCGGTGGTCATTAAGGGTAACTGACTGGATTCCAAGAGAGGGTAAACGCGTGAGGGGAAGACAGAAAATTAGGTGGGTAGATGAGATTAAGAAGTTTGTAGGTATAACGTGGCAACAGAAAGCACAGGACCGGGTTGATTGGCGGAACATGGGAGAGGCCTTTGCCCTGCAGTGGGCGTAGACAGGCTGATGATGATGACCCTACACTCAGTGTAGCGTACCTTCAGTGTAGAGTAGTAGTGTGAGTAATGATGACATATGCTACGCACTATGGGTAGCGTACGTTCCAGTTTAGTGTAGGGTGTGTGTGAGAACAACTGAAAGCGTTGCCTGAAACGTACTCACCATCGCTTCCAGAAAGTGTTGAATCCTCTCGACCGACATGGCAGCGACCAAGCCGACCTGCGTTGTTCTGCTCCTTGGGGTGTGGGCTGTCGTTCTCCTCGGCATCTGCTACGCCGATTCAGATGAGATGGACGACTTTACAGAGCAGAAGCCGGAAGGGAGCCCCACGTACCTGAAGATGGCCCACTTCGCGGTGTCCACGCAAACGAAGGGCAAGAAGGTGTACGACACGGTTGTTAATCTCACATATGTCGCCAGTCAGGTTAGTGCCGAACTTTATTGGATCCGTTGGTTGCGCGTTTATTCAGGCGAAAAACATTCCCTACCTCATCAAGCGCGAAAACTGACCATCTGCGTCGGCATCCCTCAGCGTCAACACGAGGGCTGCGAAAAAATCCTCGCTTGACTTCGTCATATGAAGTCATCATGACGTCACAAATCGTCGAAATTTGCAACACCGTCATTATGTCATGCGGATGACGTCCATGTTATGCGACTTTATTATGTGACGTCAAATCACATCGTCTCTTGGTCACGTCATATCCCACCGTTGCTTGCTCAAAGGTGGGGCAAATGTGGAGGCAGCGCAAAGCAGACGTGGTGAAGAAAGCTTGCAAAGCCTCCAATCCTGGAGGCAATGCAAAAGCACGTGAGGCGCAGAAAGCTTTCGGACATCCCGGTCGCGGAGGCCGCATTTTCGTTGGAGGCGAAAATGCTTGACGCCCGTGTACTTAGATTTAGCTGCACGTCAAAGTGCCCGAGGCGGCTGAAATTTACGGAGCAGTCTACTACGGCACGTCCTCATAATCATATCGTGTTTTGAGGACGTAAAACCACACCAATTATTATTAAAGCTTTTTGAGGGGGCGGGAGATAGTAAATAATAATACATGTGGTTTTGAGGTGTCAAAACTACGATATGATTATGAGGCACGCCGTAGTGGAGGGCTGCGGAAACTTCGACCATCTGTCGTTATTTAACGTGCACTGGAATCGCGCAGTAAACAGACAGCTAGCAATTCGCCTCCATCGAAATGCGACTGCCGCGGCCGGGAGAGAACGCGCGAGCGGGGGAAGATCACTACATCGGCTGAGAAGAAAAAAAAAAAAGAAACGATGGCTTTCGCTTTCGAGTTCGGTTATGCGATTGCATGAGGGACGCTTGTAAGTGTTTCGTTTGTTGTCATTTATAAATTACAAACGCTCACTATGCAAGGTTAGCTAAGAATTAGGTGAGCAAATACAGTGATATCGTAGATGTACCATGCACTTTGATGCATATCCAGCGCTTAACCGAAGTAGGAAGAACAATAAGAAAAGGGAAAAAAGCTCTAACGATTTTTCTTCTCTGATATTTTTTTTTCTATTTCGCTTAAGCGCTCGAAATGCATCAAAGTTCAGTATTCCAGCTAGTCCCTCAAACTGCTTTAAGTACCGAGTACACATAACAGGTTTCAAATAAAAGAAGAATTAGTCCAAATTATACTGTGCGGACAAGAGGAGTGTTGTAGCGAAAAACAACTAAAAATTCACATGACCACATATTACACATTTTCCTCAGACGACGCGAAGGCAATTGTCATCTCCTTATTTGTATTATCAGTCCAATGTATTGATTCCTGCCCTCCCACAGAAAGCATTCTGCACACAACGGGATTTGGCACCGCAAGCATCGGAAGCTTTATGCACCTCACATGTTCTGCAGTGCCTCCGGGATCAGTCCGCATTTGACATTCCTTTAAGCACTTTCTGTCCCGTCATAGTGACGTCTGTATGACGTGACATATTTTGGCAACCAGTGGCGCCATGACTGCGTCACCGCCATCATACCGCGATGATAACTTAGTGCATCACTCGTGTTCATGCCGACACCACCGACAGTCAACTTTCTCGTTTAATGAGGTGTCTTAGGCTTTCGCTTTATTAAAAAAAATTCACAGCATATCCACGGGTGAATGATGAAGAGCTTGGGCGAAGCTCCTGAAGCAATCATGGTTACACCGTGAAATCTTCAGTGGTTTCACCCAGCAGTAATCAAAGCGATAGCCCAGTACATCATCAAAGACGTGACAAATACTGTTTATATTTATACAAGAAATTTTATCAAACGTAAGTGGTAGCTAGACGTGGGTTCCGTTCCCCCTTCATTATAACGGCTTTATGGTCGGTGAAGTGATGGATCGGTGATGGGTCGTAGTGGGATCTTTGCAAAGACGAAGTAGTGGGCAGTTTGCAAAGGTGGTTACGCCGCACAACGGAGACGTGACAAGGTTAGACTAAGAGGAGCTTCGCCCCTAAAAACTTGGACGAGGCTTGAGCTTCGCCTTCAAGAGTAGAACGCGATAGCATAATCGGGCCCCGTGCGCATCGCCTTCTCAACTGCTAGCCCAGCTTCGGTTCTCGGTGCATGCCTCAACCGTGCCGTATGAAAACGAACGTCTGCCCGCTCAACATTGGCCGTTTCAAACTATCCTAGAATTCCTACTGTAAGCTCAGTTGCGAAATGTCCACTACGCCACAACTCTTTCTTTTAGGGGCGAAGCTCCTTAAGGCGGCACCCGTTCGTCCCTCGTAGTCGTAATCGTAGTCGTAGTGCGTAACCAGTCTTACGCTTTGACCTCCAAGGTGGTGCCGGTGGGAGATTTTTCCTGTGCGTTGTTGAACAATAAAAAATTCGCAGCGGTAGCTAAAAGCCGACTTCTTCTGTCTCTCAATACCCATTAGCAGCCATTCTTTACCTCCAAGGTAGTGCCTGGTGAGATTTCTCCTGTGCGTGATTAAACAATAAAAATTTTGTTCAAAACGCCGTTGATTGATGAAATAAACCAACGAAAGACGCCAGATGTTTTGTAAAAGCAAAACGGAAGAACGCCAGATGTTTCTAAAGCAAAATGAAAAGACGCCAGCTGCTTAACGAAAGACGCCAGATGTTTCCTAAAGCAATGGTTTTCTAAACAATGAAAATTCACAGCGTACATGCCAAATTAAAGTGAGCTGCAAGTCGTCATAACTCATCGAACCTTTAGTATAAACGCGCCCGATCTGACGTCGCTGATGATGTACTGGGCAGAATTCACGGAAGATTCACGGTTTACCGATGAACCTCCGCAGCTTCGCCCACTCATCATCATTCACTCCGTGGATATGCTGTGATTTTTTTCGAATCAACTAAGCGGCCATTACGCGTCCGTAAGGCAACACGCGAACCCTACGCAGCTGCTCACTTTGTTGTTGGTTCTGCTGATGATGACGATTAAATATGCCTGAGCGCTTTGTAATGGCTAGGCCTTTAAAACACCCTCTCTTTGTGCGATTCACCTGTTTTGACGCCTGGCGCGATTCTGTGCTTGTACCGCGCAATATTACGTGCGTTAGGAGACTCCTCTCAAAGCACGACATTGATATAGTTTTTTTTTCCGACGCACTCTGTAGCAATGACGTAGCTCTGTGGTGGAATCTGCTTGTCCCGTAGATGGTCTGTGTTGGATCCTCACTGGTAGAGAAGATATTTATTAATTAATTTTTTTGCATCTTTCCGGATTATGTGGTCCCTAACAACGCTGATTTTCGCTCACAGCCAACGACGCCGACTCCGACACCGACGCATACACTGGAATTTCTGCGAAACGAGCTCTATAACGCTATCGCGTTAAAATCTCAGCGAGCTCCACCCCAGGTGAAAGTACGAAGTGTGGAGCGTTGATTCGCCTGCGCTTCCTATGTGTTTACGTCATATGTATCGCCTCTTTTCTGTTGTTTTGTGCTCCTTTCTTGTGTTTATGTGCTCTCCTCTGCTATTTTTGGGTCATCGGACGGACCAATTGGCCCTTCGGCGACGCTGGCGTTCACGGGCAAGCAAGCAGTGGCGTTCCAAGCAGTTTCAAATGGCAGTACTTCTGTGTTTCTGTTTGTTTTTTTTTACGCCATATTCTTTGGCGATAACCCTATCCAATGTACATGTAGCATGCGCGAACCGAACAACTGAAGACGCATAAGTTCGCATGCACGCCTGCTAGCACTGAGTCGCCGTTTACCTGAATGGACTCGTAAGTTTTCTAAATTATAGGTTCTGCTATGCCCCCAACCCTCCTTCTTTTTTTTTCTTTTTGGTGAGCATAGATGCTGAAATCTTGTTTTCTCGTGTGCTCTATACATATTGTGACGTAGTTGGTTCTTTCTTATAGGATTCACTCCATTGCATGAAATTTCAATGCTATTAAACCTACTCGCCACCCTATGTGATACCCAGTTAAGGGTCCTTGTGGGTCATTATATTGTCACGTGGTCGTGACGTCGACGAAGGCTGCAGACAGCGTATCCGAGATGAAACTTTTTATTTGGCCGAACTTGGGGCCGGGAAACTGAAAGTCAAACTACAGCAATACGCTGATAGCGGCGAACAGAGCGTTGACCGTCGAAAAACTGACATGCGGTGAAGCGTGTCGGCATTTATACATCTGCCGTCGAATATTCCAGCGTTATCCCTGGCTGTCGCGCAAGGTCTAGAATAAGCTCGAGTGCTCGCGTCTTGCGCGAAATCTTAACAAAACGATCTACAATAATCGCGAAGCTTCTCGAACAATGAGGCGCGGTTTGTGCTGAGCGTTGCTGACAGTCTTTGTAGGCGAAAACCGAATGCAGCAAAAGTGATAATAAGAAACGCTCGTGGCAATACTGTGACTGTGATTACGAGCTCGTTTGAGGCTTATGGAAAAGTAATTTACATGCAGTCGACACAGATTTAATGTTTGCTTCTAGTACATCTTATGACGTGCTCGTTCGAGACACTGCCACCATTGGCATTGCCAGAGGAAGGGGGGGGGGGGGGCTGGTGAAACGAAATTTTCCAGGGAACACACGAATACACATAAAATATGGTTGAACTCCGCTACCCCCCCCCCCAAAAAAAAATTGTTGCTGCACTGCTGCTACCAGGTTAATGCTGCGTTGTGCCCTCGCGTTTTGAGTCTACTGTGATGGATTGCCAACAAGCCTAAGCCACTACCTTTGTGTGAAAAGCACGCAGGAAATCTTACTTTCGGAAGGACCTGCCACTATGGCTATGTGGCTCCGGGTCCTTCTACATCGAAGCAACGACGTTGGTTCGAACCCCGGCGGCGTCTATTGTGTATTGGCCGATTAGAGCCGAATGCAAAAATGATCCTGTGTTGTCATTTAGTTACCTGTCATAGAACCCGCATTTGCTGAAATCAGTCTGTAGCCCTCCACTACGGCGTGCTTCGCCATCTCCAGTGCATAAGCGAGGCGTTTAACCCTATGAATGACTGTAATAACTCTTCTCACCTTACAGCATATTCAGGTTCGTAAAGACAAAGCCACCTACCATCTCGACTTCAACACGGCACCGTCAAACTGCACGATCGGTAAAGATGCTTATTCGGCGGAGAAGTGCCTTCCTACCGGACCGGTAAGCTGGAGTATGCCTGCGGCTGTAGAGCAACACTCTTAAAAAAGAGAGTCATTTGACTCTTCTTTGGAAGTCCTGACTTGCCACGTATGCGACTCTCTTTAAAGAGATGGGATCATTCGGATCATTATTTCAAGATCATTCTACTCTCAGAGGACAGTCGTGGAGCCAAAGCCAGAGAGCTGACGGGTCTTTTTAGAGTAGTATAGTGGCAAGTCAGCACTACAGAAAAGAGTAACACATACTCGTGTTATCAGTGCTGTTGTTTTTGGGATGGGCCTGACGACAGATGAGTGCCTTCCGGGCATGTCATGTTCCGGTTCCCAGGTACAACCAAAGATGCCGTAAATGCCTCCGTCGTGAACGAATTGGTAACTGCAAAGCAAAATGGGGAAAGGGCGGCACGAGCGTGAACGGGACCTCACGTTCTGCTGCGAAATCTAGGTCCCAGACACTCCCATAGGCGGGATAAATGTGTCCGGTGCGGGCGAAGTGGTAGCCACAAAGTTAAACGGTAGAATGGTAGCTGGAGCCTGAATGGGGCCTTAAATTGTCCATTAAGAACCTGTATCCAGACAAAACACTATATGGAGAAGCATATATGGCAAAGCGAAACGGGAAAGGAAGATAAAGCGTTAAGCGGGCCTAAAGTTGTCATTCAAAAGCAGGTTCTCAGACACAAGTATAGATGGCGTAACTACCATGGTCGCTGACAAACGGTAGCCGCAAAGTGAAACGTAGAAGGCCACCTCGAGAAATATTAGGGCTTAAGTTCATAGAAAATGAAAAACAGGATGACTGGACAAAATGACAAACGGACAAAGACATAGGACAAAAGGACAGAGACGAACCTGGTATCCAGTGGTTCGCGCTGTTTCTCGTTTTCTATTAACGTGTACCAACGGGCCCAAGGAAGCACTCGAGCGCCTAAAGCTGTCCCGCAAAAACCGGTTCGCAGACACACCCATACATGGACAAATGGCATCCGTTACCGGCGAAGTCGTAGCCGCAAACTAGGGTCTTTTAGAAAGTTACGAAAATACGGTACGCAAACACGGTACGGTATGACGGTACCGCTCCTCCTTTCCCGGTCACTGTGATTTTGCCTGTCAAGGCAACCCAACACCACAAAAGCTTTTTCAAAAATTACTCTGGGGTTGTCACGCCTCATCGTTGCCTTCAGGCTACTAATTTTAAAGAGGAACCTGTCGGTCGGCGCACGCACTGTCACTGGAACTGGGAGATGCTTAAGCACAACGAGCGGGAAAGAAGGAGCGCTACCGCGCTGCATTACCATATTTACGCAGCGTATTTTCGTAACTTGCTAAAAGCCTCTATTGAAACGAGGGAAGGGCGGCCCGTGCGTCAACTGGGGTCTGAAGCTTTCCCGCAAAAACCGGTTTCCAGGCACACCCATGGATGGCGTAACGGCGTGGGTCACTGATGAAATGGTAGGTAGCACAGTGAAACGGGTGAAGGGCTGCTCAGGCGTCATTAGTGTGTGTAATGGAAAGCAGTGGCGAGGAGAATAATGCAGCGCAATGTTTGAGTTTGAGAGAAATATGGCAATATGTCATGAGATATGGTCACTATTGCAAGATTACCATGCATGCCTGCATCCATGTATGCATGTAGCATTCTCGTTTATACCACGATTAAAGCTCATATTGTAGTGTTTACAATGCTTCACCTCTCATTTATGTTTTTCAAACTCATGTCGTGCTCAATACTGCTATATGTCAAGACAGGACAGGATCAATTATCATGGACAATATGACGTGATCTATAAGGCCTATTTCTTACATTCCACGTATGAGGGCGAAATAGCACCCCTGACTTTGAATATCCATTCTGGAGCACAGGCTAACCCAGCCATTGTACACGTATGTCACAGGCATTAGGAAGACCTTATAACCAACAGTCTAGATACTTAATGGGCCCCTGAAACAATTATTCAACGCGGTCAGAAAACATTGCTGATCCTTAGTGAAGGCTCCTGAAAACAGGCGAGCCAAATAATGTAGTGCAGCGCGCAGCCTGAAATTTACAATTGATTCTCAAAGTCAGCTAGAAATCGTTCCCTACTTTCTCTTCAAATAATGTCGTAAATCCAAATGACTTTTTCTGGCGGTTATTGCAGCAGTTTTATGAAAGCCTGTGCTATCGCACTCGAAGCAGTTGGCGGCGGAGAAACACCATTCGCGCATGTGGAAGCTGCACTACTCCGACAAAGAGCCGTCATATGTTGACAAGCAGGGGCGTAGCCAGAAATTTTTTTCGGGGGGGTTCAACCATACTTTGTGTATGTTCGTGCGTGCGTTTGTATGTGTGCGTGTATATATACGCAAGCAAAACTGAAAAATTTCGGGAGGGGTTTGGACCCCCCCCAACCCCCCCCCCCCCCCTTGGCTACGCCCCTGTTGACAAGGCTTAGTTTTTAACTGAGGCGTTGGAGCAGACGAGACTATCTTGTTCAAAATGTTGGTGCCGTTCCAGGAGCAGGACCGGGAACTGAGAATAGGTTAGAACCCACCTCCGAAAACTTTTCTTTTTCATGGGCGATGGTGTCACGGAAATCCATTTGAGAACCACTGGTGTAGGGTGCCTCGGTGGGCGCTTTCTCCGAGGGCGCACGCATCGAGGCACACCATAAGCGTCGTTGCCGAATCGCTCACTATCGGCGCTCGTTATTGCCATGGCGCAGTACTTCACCGCTCAGGGACGGCGACACCACCTCGCAAACCAAAAGCACCCTGCAAGGGAGATTGTGTGAGATATATAAGGCGCATTTCGGGGAACCTCGCACATGTGCTCTGGTGGCGCGATGGGTAAAACGCCCAGCACCTATCGTTACTGTCCGAGAGGTCGTGGGCTCGATTCCTGGCAACGGAACCTTTACAGCGAAGCTTTATACCTCTACCCCAGAGCGGCTACGTCTCCGTGAACAAAAAAACAAAACGCCATACATAAACCACGAGCACACGCTCGCGCTCGCGTTCGCCTCTGCTAACAGATGGGCGCGTTCCTAGCGTTTTTAACTCGGACGCTGAGGAAGGCCACTCTGAGAGGTGCACAGATGACGCGACGAACCCGTTCGCTGTAGACTCGTGCACAACTGCAACGCCACAAATAAATTTCGGTCTCAGCGTGATTTAGAGGACCTTTGACGATTGCAGGCAAATGAAATGCCTTTCTTTGAAATAAGGCATAGAGCATAGTGGCAAGTATTCGTCCCAATAAAGAAATGACAAAAACAAGAATGAAGGCCGCACGCTGTATGATAAGGCGCCTGTGAACAATGGAAACACCCTCCCACGCGTCCCGGTAAAGATTAGGTTGCAGCTGCTTTGCCCTACACACGAGAGCTTCGAATCACGTCAAAGGGTCCTGGCTTCTCTCCCCGTGTGCTTCCCGCTTTCATATATAAAAGGGAGACCTGCCTAGCAACTCACTGCGTTCTTTCTAAGACAGCCACTAGATCACGAAAATTAAAGACACCAGAAGAACAGAGTGAATACAATGCTCGACAAACGGAACAAATTCGTGTTGCTGAAAATGATCTCGGAGCCAGTCACGGTCTACCGCAGCGACCACAAAGCTATTATCGCTACCATTACTCTAAAGTAATCACAAAACTTACTCCACCCCCCCTCTATCAGCATGTGTGGTGTTCGATACAGCTTTTCTGGCCATTCACGTTTGCAGGGCTGGATGATTGGCTAATTTTTACAGCGAAAGCTCTTATGAGATCACAAGAAGGGCCGTTTTTGGCGCCGTAGTTGTCCGCCGCCGCTGGTGTCCGTAACCACTATCGCTCGAAATAGGAAAAAAAAATGAAATAAGAAAAAATTTCAAGAATGGAACGAGGTTCCAACCTGGGCCCTCTGCGTCGGGAGCCAGTGTTCTACCTCGGAGCCATGCCGGCGCTTGAAACTGCGTTGCAAAAAGACCGTATGCATGGCTTCATGTCGCGAAGGAACCACATTAACACATGTAATGTAGCGTGGTAGAAGAGTAAAATAACAACCAAGCGTCACATAACGGGAATTTTGTAACCAGGCGTCACACAATGCGAATTGCGCAACGAGTGGGTTGTTGAATGCTTCCAACCCATTACAGGGGGCTATCCCATAATTCTTCATCGTCATCAGCCGCAGCATCAACAAAGTGCACAGAATGCCTTAAAGGTGTTTAGCGGGTACCACGATTCTCTGCAGAATGACGAAAAATGAAATAGTGGCTGCTTCTCTGCTTCAAAAATTATGATCATCTACAGCGTAGTGGGTTCCTCGCAAGTACTATTCTATAGGTTGCCAAGGAAGCCCATAAGGCTCCCATGATGCATTTCATCAGGGTCTCAATAAAGTTCTTTCCATTGTCTCTCTCTTTCTCACATTCACCTATGTTATATAGCTTGGTGGGAGAGTGAAATAACGACCGGGCGTCACACGATGTGAATTGTGGGTCGTTTAAAGCTTCCAACCCATTACAAATGGCTCAGCCATTATTCTTCATCGTCATCAACCATCGCATCAACAAACTGCACGTAATGCCTTAAATGTGGTAGCTCGTTTCAACGCAGAATGACGAATAATGTCGTGGTGGGTGCTTCCCAACTTCACAAAAGTTATGATTTCTGGCGTAGTGGGTACGTTGCTAGTTTACTTGTATTAGTAGCCACAAGAGAGTTTATAACGGGCTCTAGAAATGCCGCTCTTCTAGCTTTCGCTGTGACTGTGCCTGCGCTTTCCGCGCAGGCCTGGTGTATTTTTTTTTTAAATCGACGCTGTTTACGAAGTAGTTCCTTGTGCGTGAATCCGGAAAACTATCATCAGCATAAACGGGTGGGTGCCACAAAAATTGGGTAAATCCAACTACTCATCACTGGTCCACTAAAAGTGAAGACGGCGACAGGTAGCTCAACAAATGGCTGCAAAGCGAGGGTGGTGAGCCGAAGACCCCGAATACGTACAAAGAGAGAATACTAGGTAAAGGAAGGGACACGGCAGCAGCTGTGAGAAGACCCAGAAGCGATGGAAGGCCTACGCCACCGAGGATTTGCCCGTAAATCTATGAGAGGTGCGAACGCTTGCTTTTAGCGGGAGTTTCTGTCTTTGGACAACCGTGCGGTGTCTGTGACTGTATGCTGTGTAACTCGAACCTCTTTGCACTGAGAATCAACGCAGAAACAACTTAGCATCACTTATCTAAAGCCTAGCAAACACTTAAAAGCAACCTAGAGCCTGCATCGCCTAACTAAGGCCTTTAAACAACCTAGAAGCAACCAGATTAGTCTTCCAGAACTGTCCAGCTTCGCAGTTTCAAGCCTTGGGCGGCTTAGTGTGAGCTTGGCCAATATTTTCTTCTAGTTTTTTTCTTTGTCATTCATAAGTGCGCATTTTACTAACGTCATATCCGTGATACAATACATCAGTGAAGTCTTGGTGGACCCCGGCATAAAACGCTTTCGTGTTACAAGAAAAGGAAGTGTTTAAGTTCATAGCGCGTGCTCACGAACAGATTGATTTTGTTGCCCCTTGTGATCCCCCTCCCTTCGTAGCGTTCAGAGTGCTCGCTTCTACGAAAGGAGGAAGGACGCGCTTGAATCGTGCGGCAAATCTTCGTAACTCCTCTCGTAGTTGGTGGATGCTAAAAACTTATCGTTAGCCGATTCGCGAGGCAATAGGCTGTTCTAATAAAGCCATTAAACGATTACTTTGAAAAATTGCACAGGGCCCCTTTAGTGGACAGCTTGAAGAACCGAGAGACGAAAGGTAGAAAGTGCTGTAGGGTGAAAACCTGGGCTAGTTGGTATGTAACTGTGCTATTTGGGTTACTTGGTAAGAATTCGACCGTATTAATTACCCCACACCAAGCTGGAGCCGCTACACGGCCGTTTTCCTAGGCTGCAGTGTCCACTCGTTTGAGTCGACAGGTGTGTGTCATTGCGAAAGCCTTCGACTTCAAGGCCTTCGAAGTGTGCCCTGCGACATGGTTATTACTCTATAAAAATAGGTGGCTTCTGGGCGGCAAAGTCCCTTCACTTTACATCACTTCTGTATTCACCCGACTAGTCCTTTATTCTAACATTCGATTACTGAACAGTTTTTGTCGTTTCCTCCCGTTTAGACGAATAATGAGTGTTGGGTGACCGTCAGCGTTGCTCTTCCGGCGAATACTACCAAAGTGGACGACTACTACTGCTGGGATTAACGAAGAGCGCTTTTTTCTGTCGCCTGCATGAAACCAACCCAAAAACAAGTAACATGTCCACCAGTATTGGAGCCAGTGGTTGATCTGAACCAACACTGCTTCCTTATTTTCTTTCGCATGAACTCAAGAAGAATAAAACCGGAAAAACTCATTTTGTCCTGGTTTCTTTTTTGTTTGATTTAAATGAGGGTGAGCAATCACGTGATTCTCTTATATTAGGCACTGTGAAGAATAAAATGGGGTATAGCTCATTTCGCACGCCTTTTCAAATCATGAATTCTAGTTTACTGCTATCCCTAGAGACACCCATATGCCTGCTTCGTGTTGCAGGTACTTACCTACGGGGCAGGAACCTGAAGGTCTATGAAAAGGGCTCAACTGCAATGACTGGCTACGCAGCGGGCCACGGAAAAAAAGATTATAGGTGTAACTTTGAGGAATGAACCGTTGGGCGAGTTGGTATTTCATTATCAAAAACACTACGCGAAAAACGAATGCGCTTGTGCTTCTTTTCTTGTCTCCCTTTGTCCGAGTTTTGCGCTCAGTTTTCTTGATCATGATAACCTTGAGGGACAAGAAGCGAGCAGTGGGGGTCAAGGCATAAACGGGTCTTGAATCGGATTTAGCTGCAAGTTAGTGAAATCGAGGCAGTAAAGAAAAGTCGGAGTTTCGCCTCAGCGGCGAAGCAATGAGTGCGATAGCAAGAAATTGGAATGTCAAAGGAAAAACAGCAAGCAGCTAGAAATTTGCTGCGTGCTGCTGGAGCACAAGTGACGCAGGAAAAGAAAACACACAAGGCGAGTGCGAACTAACAACTATCACAGCTCGACACTTGCAGCGCGTTGCTCAAACACAAAGAAGGTGGCATAAAAAGAACGCACATGTATACATGGGACGAGCGCGAACTGTCACAGTTGTTACTTCAACTAACTCCTACTTTGGCTCTTCTAGCTCGCAGGTCACTCCTTTGCAAACGCGGCAGCTGCAGCGAGCAAAATGACCTGCGTGTGGTCTATAGCTTCAACACAAACTTTGCGGTGAAAGCACAAGACACACAAAACTCCCCGTCAAGAGATAATTGCGCGAGCACAGTAGACCATGCCCTGTATGTCAAAGTACAAGTGGAAGGCAAACATCCCAAAACCAGCGAAGCGCAAGACAGTTTTAGAATTGGGGACGCAAGAATTTTGCGAGCCGTCAGGGCGCATGCGCAGAGCGCAAGCCACTCTGGGACTCTTGCGCTCGCGTTGTTACAAGACCCTGCAGTGCCTTACTTTGGGTGGCAAGAAAAAAATCACAGCATATCCACGGAGTGAATGATGATGAGTGGGCGATGCTGCGGAGGTTCATCGCTAAACCGTGAATCTTCCGTGAATTCTGCCCAGTACATCATCACCGACGTGGGTCGGGCGCGTTTATACTAAAGGTTCGATGAGTTACGGCGACTTGCAGCTCACTTTAATTTTACATGTACGCCGTGAATTTTCATTGTTTAGAAAACCATTGCTTTAGAAAACATCTGGCGTCTTTCGTTAAGCAGCTGGCGTCTTTTCGTTTTGCTTTAGAAACATCTGGCGTTCTTTCGTCTTGCTTTTAGAAAACATCTGGCGTTTTTCTTTGGTTTATTTCATCAATCAACGGCGTTTTGAACAAATTTTTTATTGTTTAATCACGCACAGGAGAAATCTCACCAGGCACTACCTTGGAGGTAAACAATGGCTGCTAATGGGAATGAGAGACAGAAGAAGTCGGCTTTTAGCTGACACTTACACTTCTACTTCTACTAACGTTTCCTACTGGAACATGCCAATGGCTGCTAATGGGGAATGTGGGACAGAAGAATTCGGCGTTTAGTTAACGCGCACGCTGCGAATTTTTTATTGTTCAAAAACGCACAGGAAGGAATCTCCCACCTGCACCACCTTGTAGGTCAAGATCTCGTACTAGCGTTACGACTGGTTACGCACTACGACTACGAGGGACGAACGCGTGCCGCTTTAAGGAGCTTCGCCCCTAAAACGCAGAGCGCGCGACCTCGAGAGAAGAAAATAAAAGCGATTGACAGTGGCACGTGAAGCCACGGCTCGCTTTCCCTGCTGGTGTCGATTCTGGTCACTAAGGTAAAACTTCATTTGGCTCTAGTTGGTGCATATTCCTAAATATAAAATTTCAATTGGAATCGCACTACTTTGTCCTCCTTCTTTACTTCTTTGTCTCTGCACGCATCTGAATATAATTTCATGTCTTCCCGTATATAATGCACTATCATCCTTGTTACACGTTTTCGTTTAGAGCAATTGTTCTGGGCGTATGTGCGGTAAGTTTGCCTTGGGCTTATATATGCATTGGCGTATGACAGAATAAAGCAGTTAGTCAGTGCTTGTGTCGTACGTTTCTTTTCTTCGTGGGTGTTCTGTGCGTTTACGCTGTAAATTTAGCCTCATGATTTTAGTCGCGTTGTAACATATGTGCTGTGATTCTGGTTCAGCCGTCTCGTTTCTTTCTTCCTGTGGCATAAGTCTACAAGAGCCAACGCGTTCCCACAAGGCTCGCGCCACCACGAGCCACGCGACGCTCTTGTTTTTCCCTGGCCGATTGGCCACGACTGGCTTGGTGGTACAACCCTAAAATGGAAAACTAGCGTGGGTCACCTCAATACGTCACAAACGCAGCGCGGGCAACGACGCAGTATGGCCCGCCTCTCGCATAATTTTAATTTCGAAACGTACGCCGTCCCGTGCGTTTCACCCAAGGCCACGTGCGTTTGTATTTTGCCGTTAGTATCCTGGCGAACGAATGAGGCATGGGGTAATTGTCAAAGGCAGCGAGCTGGGGAGAGAGAGGGGTAATAGGTACGAAACCGTGGTGGAGCTCTTCGGAATTTTTTAATTATTTCTGAATTCCTTCTGAATTATTTTTATTTGTGGCTTTTATTCATACAAGCGCATATATATATATATATATATATATATATATATATATATATATATATATATATATATATATCCGGGACATGAGGGCCACGGCAAAAATCCACCGACGTCCATATAATTGTTATCGCAATGAAATAATTCGGAGCCCCCTGTTACGGCACGTGTGATAATGATATCCCGGTTTTGACGCTTCAGACCCCACAAGTTATCGTTATGATGAATCGGTCCTCTCTGCGCCTCATCCCACTTACCAACTTTAGCAAAAGACTTTGTGAAGCAGGCAGTCTTTTTTGACAGCGCATTCATCAGCGGCCATATAGCAAGAGCAAACAGTTGTTCCCAAACAGAGCTTCGAAGCGAGGAATTTGCTAGATCCCTTGCGCCCCGACTCGACGGGTCTCCAAGGCATGAAGCATACCATCAAACAACGCAAGGCGGTTGGGCGACGCATGTATGCCCAATATATGTACACTCGGCATGGTGCCAAGAGTAGGAGCTGCGCAAGAACACGGCCAGCGCCCCGCATCATCTGCGTCCTCTTACATGACTAGCTTCTGTTATTGCGAAAACAAAGACGCCGTGTGGTTTTCTTCTCTTTCTATTTTTCGCGGACCAAAAATGTAGGCAACATGAACAGTCGGGAAGTACGACGAACGGACCATAGACTGTCGTGTAAGCAGGTGTCCGTATAAAATGGCGATGCCAGCGCATTCGTCACTTTAGAACGCATGTCTGAGGCTTCCAGAGAGGGCCTTGTGCCATCCGGAAAGGTAGGTGACTACTCATATTTCACGAAGGAGGCGTAACATAACCAGTGCAATCAACGTCTTGCAGTCCTTCACGTCCGGGCCGATGATAGAGGCCGGATCCCATGACTCGCAATTACAAACAGCTTCCTTGTTTCTGTTTCCTGTTTTCTGTTCGCGCAAACTCATGAATTTGTTTATTATTTGGTATTGTAGGACATTTGTAACTCTTGCACGCATTGGTGGGAGTACAAACGCTTCCCAGAACACAATTTGTCCTCCTCTTGGGAATTTCTTTTTTACAGCGAAAGCTGTTATGAGATCATTTCACCGGCCGTTTTTGGCGCCGCAGTTGTCCGCCGCCGCCGCCGGCGCCGGTGTCCGTAACCAGTATCGCTCGAAATAAGAAAAAAAACGAAATAAGAAAAAAATTCCAGGATGGAACGAGGTTCGAACCTGGGCCCTCTGCGTGGGTGCCCAGTATTCAACCTCTGAGCCATGCCGGTGCTTGAAACTGCTCTGCGAAAAGGTCCTATGCGGGCTTCATGTCGGGAAGGAACCACATCAGCATATGTAATATAGAGTGGTAGAAGAGCAAAATAAGCACCAAGTGTCGCACAACGCGAATTCTGTAACCAGGCGTCACACAATGCGAATTGCGCAACGAGTAGGTTGTTGAATGCTTCCAACCCATTACAAAGGACTCTGCCATAATTCTTCATCGTCATCAGGCACAGCATCAACAAAGTGCGCGTAATGCCTTACATGGGTTTAGCAGGTACCAACGCTCTCCGTACAATGACGAAAAATGGCACAGTGCCTGCTGGCCTACTTCTCAAAAATTACAATGATTTAAAGCGTAGTGGGTTCCTCGCAAGTGCACTTGTATTGGCTGCCAAGGAAGCCCATAAGTGCATGATCCATTTCCTCGGGGTCTCAGTAAAGTTCTTCCCCCCCCCCCGTCTCTCTCCCACGTCAACGTATGTTATACAGCATGACGGGAGAGGGAAATAGCGAACGGGCGTCAAGCAATGCAAATTACATAACTGGTAGGCCGTTTAAAGATTCCAACCCATTACAAATGGCTGAGCCATAATTCTTCATCGTCATCAGTCGTCGCGTCAACAAAGTGCACATAATGCCTTACAGACGTGTAGCTGGTGCCTCCAAGTAGAAAACAGCGCTACGAGACGGGACGAAGAAAGGGCACAAACACGGTGCTGACTATCAACCAAATGTGCTTTTATTCCACCAGTCCACATATTTATACTCCACCATGACTAAAGAAAGCATAACAAAAAACCAGAAAAGCCGATCAGCCTGCGCAAAGGCAAGAAAAAATTTTTAACTCGACAGAAATGTTATCTCCTTCGGAAGCAGCGAAATCGAGGGGAGGCTAACACATGGCTCGCCGCCTTTACAAATGTGATACGCTTCAGAAACGAGACGCGCACGTTCGTCATAGTTCTTTGATAGGAAACTCGTATCTTTAAAGGAGTACTGACATGAATTTTAAAATTTTTCGGGTTGTTGCTTTAAATGAAAGCACGGGTGTCGAGAACCCTAAAAAGAGTGTCGTGGCGCCTGCGGATGCATAGCATATATTTTTAATACCGCTTCTTTCAACCAGCAGTTTCGGTTTCGGTTTCGAGAGGGCGGCTTCATAGTGACGTGTCAAGTCTGCCCGTGACGTCACGGGGAGACTGCATCCCGCGAAATATGCACCTGCTGTCCTTTGCTGTCAGTCGAACGTGGTTCATGATGAGTGAACTGTCATCCAGTGCCTCCGACAGCGATTTCTGTGATTTAGGCTGCATGCAGAACCCAGACTTCGCAAAACAACTGAGCTGACTTGAAACGTCATAGGGCTCTCCATGCGGTGAAGCTGCCTTGCATATGCTGGGAGTTGAAAACTTTAAAATCAAACTTAAATAGTTATACGTGTTTCCCGGATGCGGTGTGGGGAGAGCGTTAACACTACATGCCAAGGAAACCAAAAACGTCCGTTTTGCTGCACTTCAAAATCGTGTCAGTACTCCTTTAAAAGATGGCTGGCAGCCGCATTCATTGCAGTCAGTGCTGGGCAGTATCGAATATACATGTATCTTAAATACTATCTTAGATACTCTATGGGTATCTTGTATCTGCATCGCGATACGTCTCGAAAAACGAGTATCTGTATCTGTATTTCCGATATATTCGACAATGTATCGTGTATCTTAAGATACAAGATACTTCTATTGCAACACAACCGTGCGAAACAATAATCGCTGGCCAAGCTCCGCTTCTCAAGCTGGAACTGGTGCCACTAAGCCATCTGAGTAAGTCTAAGGGCAGTGACGTTATTTTATCTTTACGCCAGAGTCATCCGGTCAGGCCTGAATATGAGGAAGACAAGCGCGCGGACGTGTACGCCGAACCCACGTACCTTTTGTCTTCTCGATTTTTTTTTTCTTTTTGGCTGCGCCGATGCCGCGACGCTTGCTCTCAGTCACTGTCCTGCGCCGCGTATTCCACAGCCTGCGACGTCTATCGCGCAAATTCTGATGTTGCTACAGTGTCGTTATTGAAGATTCCCTTGCGTCTTTATTCGTAACGAAATGTGACGCGTGTGAGAATGGGGTTGCTTTGCGTTTCGTGGATTTTACATATCAGCAATTTGAAGAATCCCGTGGATGTAAGTTTGACTGCCTGCAATAAATTTAATTATATGCAAATAAGATTCTAACAACTTTAGCACCACTGGTACTGATACTAGATCTAATAGAGCAAGCGTTTACCTAACAGAAAATATCTTGGCGTACCGTATTTTTCAATTCATGGTACATTTATTCAAAGAATGTATGAAATCATAATTTGGTTTTTAGCACAAGTGCTTTCTCAGCTGTAGTTTTGCATTCCATGCATTACCTAGGCCCCGGTACTGTTTCTCGGTCTGGTCATTGAAGTATGTCTTTTGTAACGCGCTACCAAAATAAGATATCTGCTTTATTCTTCTAACTGTCTGCTTTATTTGTATTACTGCTTACACATTTACACCTTGCCAAGGCGATTTTGAAAACAAATATATAGTTACGTGGGCGTGCCTTGAGTATACAGTACAAAACATTCTGCTTACCGCTTAGGAAAATAGCGAAATTGAGTTCGCATTATAACAACGGAAAGCATTAGCAACCAACTTAAAAATGTTAGGAAGGGTATTCAAGAAACCTTGTTTTACTGAATTCTCCGTTTTACTCGTGAGCGTCCCAACGAGCCGTTTCAGGCAATTTTCCATAGGCACTGAATTTTCTATTGTCTTTACAGATAAGTTGACGATACTTCGTGCTCATAGCTATTAAGGGCGCCCTCTGTATTGTGTTTCTGTACTCATTCAATGTGAATGTTCGATACAGAACCACCTCTCTATTTTACTTATATTTGTTTTCCTGTTTTAGGCCTTCTTAAATATTTTTTTGCACCACTAATCGCCATGAAATGGGAGCTATAAGCGGCAATAGCGCGAATAGAGGCGGTGTCCTACGACGCTTTGTGCAACTGTACAGACTTCTGAGACGTTGCTGTGTTGCACATGTTCTCTCGTTGAAGAGAAATTGCTAAAAATTGCACGTTAGTGAGTATATCAACTAAGAATCCTTTACGCCAGTGGATAAGTAGAATATGAAAATTCATTGCAGTTATACGTCATCTACGTATACACCAGGGATCTCAAACTCAGCTTATAGCCAGCGCGTCGCAGTAGCGAAATTCAGTTCCAAGGGCCGGGACAGTGAAGATGGTGGGATCGGAGGTCGGAGAGGGCTTGAACAAAATGGCGTCGCCATTTGAAAGGAAGTCTTTCTCATATCTCATATATAGGTCATTTCTGAAGGGGATTTGGAATCAACATTCGAGAAACATTGACACCGATGTACACAACAAGTGAAATCTGGACGTGGATTCTGAAATTAAGAGTTTTTGTTCCACGGTTATGTTTCAGCACATGGTGACCACCGTTCCTCACGAAAGGAATGCTTAAGACCAGTCATGTCTGTGTAGCTCACGAACATACTTATTAAGAAAATAAAAACAAATGGGACGAAGACGGTCATGTGTGCGGGTCGGGCCGCTAGCGAAAGGTCTCAAACCCCTAGAATACACAAACCCCCTCAACAAAAGATATGTTGCTACCAGCGTTGTTGCTGATGTACACCTGTCCGGATATACGGTATTGCGCAAACCGTCTTTTATGGACAAGGTAAAAGTCCACATTGGTATTTGCGCAGTCGTGCGAAGGCTTGTTATTGGATTTATTGTGATTATATGGCAACCCGCTAGTTGGTCGGCAAGCTGGGCAGCGACTCCCACCAATTACAAAAATGACAAGCAAGAACCACTGTCAGTGAAGTGTATAAAGAGTTGTCCTGTGAAGAAGCTAAAACAAACCGCAATAAGTTGTTTTGGAGAAGGAAACTGATGTACTTTGAGCAAGCAGGGCAATACTTTTGAGATACTAACAGACGTTTCAATCAAGTGAAACAAAATAGGTCAGAGTTAAGAAATTTTTAAGCAGACATTTTCGTGCATAGGCATTTGCTGCTACATTATATGGAGCTATAATAACAAATTTGAGATTGTATCGAAGTATCTTAAGATACAATTCCCGAGTATCGTATCGGATACAATTATCGCTGCAGTATCTTGTATCTGTATCTGCAATACTTCTTGCCTGAGTATCTTGTATCGTATCGCGATACAATTTTAAAGTATCTTTGCCCAGCCCTGATTGCAATGAATGGACAGTTGGCTGTCTTTTCCTTGTTTAGAGACCTTGTTCGCGTGCTCGCGCAAGCGGTCATTTGCACACCGGCCAGTTTGACTAACATAGTAACGCCCGCAGGAAAGAGGAATCTTGTACACAACAGAATCGCAACATTCAACAAACTTTTGCCGGTGCTTCTTACTACATCTTTCCGTCTTGGTGTCTATGTTTACCTGCTGGCACAGGCTACCAAGTTTATTTTTGGCAGAGAATAACAACCTTACCCCAGCCCTACTGACCACCTGTTTAAGATTATGTGCCACCTGGTGCACATACGGGATGACTGCAACTGGTTGCTGGGGGTGTGTCGGTGATTGCACAGCTGCTGAGACCCTGCTCTTAAAGCTAGAAAGGAGGCTTTCAGCGATGCTGGTCAATACAGTTTCTGGGAAACCTGCCAGCTTCAAACGTGCTAATTGACAAGAAAAACTCTCCTCAACCTGGTGGTCACAGGACCTCTCAAGCGCCGCCTTCATGCAGGCCCTGGCAATGCCGCGCGGCATACGAAAACGAAAATAGAAAAGTGGGCAGAACACAACGATATTTTGGGACAACTCCAGAATGGATTTCGAGTCGACAGGCGGTTAGACGATAACCTGTTTGTTCTCACTCAGTGTATAGAAATATCTAAAATAGAAAATAGGCCCTTGTACATGGCTTTTCTAGACATCACTGGGGCGTACGACAACGTTAATCGGGAAATTTTGTGGGGTATATTGAAAGGAATGGGCATGGGCGACGACTGTATACAGCTTTTGAGGGAGATATACCGAGAAAATACAGTTTGCATAGAATGGGAAGGAATGAGTAGCAAAGAGAACGTTGCGAATAGCAAGGGGCTGAGACAGGGATGTCCATTGTCCCCGCTGTTATTCATGCTGTACATGGTGAATATGGAAAAAGCGCTAGAACGTAACAACTTTGGTTTTAAGCTGTCACACAAACAGGGCGGCGTGATGATTGAGCAGAAGCTTCCAGGATTATTTTATGCTGACGATATTGTCTTATTTGCTGACAGTCGAAAGGATATACAGCAGCTGGCGGATATATGCGGAAGGGAAGGGGAAGCTCTAGGACTAGGATATAGTGTAACAAAATGTGGATTGATGGTATTCAATGACCCTTGTGATCAGGCGGTGTCAATACAGGGCCAAGAAATACTGAGGGTGAGCGAATACAAGTACCTCGGAGTATGGATAAATGAGGGTGACAGGTACATGGAGGTACAGGAAAAAGCCTCAGCAGTAAAAGGAAAGAGGAATGCTGCAATAATGAAGTACGGAGCATTGTGGGGATACAATAGGTACGAGGTGCTTCGAGGTCTGTGGAAAGGTGTAATGGTTCCGGGGCTTACTTTTGGGAACTCAGTGGTGTGCATGAGGGCAGAAGTGCAATCGGGAATAGATATAAATCAAAGGAGTGTGGGACGCCTCGCGTTGGGTGCTCACGGGAAGATGACAAATGAGGCTGTAAAGGGCGATATGGGATGGGCAGGTTTTGAGGCGAGGGAGGCTCAGAGCAAAATAAGGTTCGAAGAAAGGCTAAGAAATATGAAGGAGAGTAGATGGGCAGAGAAGGTGTTCCGTTACTTGTATAGGAAGAGCGTGGACACACAGTGGAAAAAAAGAACTACGAGGCTCACTAGTAAATATACGGCTGGTAGTGTAAGTAGTATGTCAACAAAGAGCGTTAAGCGAAAAGTCAGAGAGGCGGAGAGGATTTACTGGATGGCAGCTATGGAGAAAAAACCGGCTTTGAGTAACTACCGAAAGGGCAAAAATGAAATAAGGAGGGAGGCATTTTACGACAATTCAATGGGAAGCGCTTTACTGTTTGAAGCGAGATCGGGTTGCCTTAGAACGGGTAGTTGTAAAGCGAGATTCAGTAAAGAAGAAGAACAATGCACGTGCTGCTGGGAAGATCAGGAAACGGCGGAGCATGTTCTGATTGAATGTGGAGACATCCACCCAGGTGTACGTTTGGGCACGAGCCTACATGACGCCTTGGGTTTTAGAGACAATGGAAAGCTGAACACACCAGCGATTGAAATAAGTAAGAGACGGTTATAGTACTGGTGGCAGAAAACTAGAGAGAAAGAACAAAAATAAATAATGGGAAAAAAAAGGACATTCTGCCGTAAAGGGCACAGAACGGAGCTGAAAACTTAAGGTTTTTTTTTCTTCTGGAGTAAAATAGTTTTAATTGAAGTAAAGACACTAGGCCAACGCTAAAAAAAAAAGAGTAAAGGTTTTTTTTTTTTTTTTGTTCGAGCCTGGTGGCACACTTGTCACCGCCCCGTTATAAAGGGGACGCTCATAGCATCCATCCATCCATCGTGGTCAGTAGGGCTGGGGTAAGGTTGTTGTTCTCTGCCAAAAATAAACTTGGTAGCCTGTGTCAGCAGGTAAACAGAGAAACCAAGACGGAAAGATGTAGTAAGAAGCACCGGCAAAAGTTTGTTGAATGTTGCGATTCTGTTGTGTACAAGATTCCTCTTTCCTGCGGGCGTTACTATGTTGGTCAAACTGGCCGGTGTGCTAATGACCGCTTGCGCGAGCACGCGAACAAGGTCTCTAAACAAGCAAAAGACAGTCAACTGTCCATTCATTGCAATGAATGCGGCTGCCAGCCATCTTTTAAAGATACGAGTTTCCTATCACAGTACTATGACGAACGTGCGCGTCTCGTTTCTGAAGCGTATCACATTTGTATGGCGGCGAGGCATGTGTTAGCCTCCCCTCGATTTCACTGCTTCCGAAGGAGATAACATTTCTGTCGAGTTAAAAATTTTTTCTTGCCTTTGCGCAGGCTGACCGGTTTTTTCTGGTTTTTTGTTATGCTTTCTTTAGTCATGGTGGAGTATAAATATGCGGACTGGTGGAATAAAAGCACATTTGGTTGATAGTCAGCGCCGTGTTTGTGCCCTTTCTTCGTACCGTCTCGTAGCGCTGTTTTCTACTTGAAGTCACGCACCAACCAGCCCAAATCCGTACCCTACTGCAGCTGGTGCCTCGCTTCTCCGCAGAATGACGAATAATGGCTTAGTAGGTGCTTCCCAGCTTCACAAAAATTGTGATTTATGACGTAGTGGGTACCTTTCTAGTGTACTTGTATTGTAGCCCCAAGAGAGCTTAACGGGCTCTAGAAATGCCGCTCTTCCAGCTTTCGCTGTGACTGTGCTGCGGTTTCAGCGCAGGCCTGGCGTTTTGTTCCTCACGAAAACCTCTTCCCTCCGGACCAAATAAATGCCTTTTCTCTCTCTCTCTCCTCACGAAAACGAGGCAATAGTCTACCCTCAAGCTGTGAATTTTAGTGGTTTTATTCACATGAATAGTTGTTACGTGATACGTTACTAGCTGATACGTGTTTTTGGCGGGAACATATCACGTGACTATCTTTTACGTGATGTTAAGCAATTTTAAGTCACTTGACTAGTTGCTACGTGTTTATGATCAGAATATATCACGTGACATATATATCACGTTATGTGATATTAGTCACGTGACCAGTTGTTACACAATGTTGCGTGATGGTAGTCAGGTGACTAGTTGTTACGTGACCTTAGTCACATGGCTAGTTGCTACGTGATATTGAGTGAAAACATTAGAGTGAATGGTCACGTGATGTTACATGATTTTGGTCGCGTGACTAGTTCTTATGCGATGTTACGTGATTTTAGTGACGTAACTAGTTACCTAATGTCACGTGAATTTAATCACCTGACTACTTACTACGTAACGTTACGTGGTTTGCACACGTGCCCAGACGACGACGACAACAAAAACGCAGCCACCGGCGACATCCCCGAAGTGATTCGGGCTTTTCTAACTTACACTCCTCCCGGCTCCTTTGTCAATCGCCGCACTAGATGAGCTACTTAGAATATGGAGGAAACATGCACTCGCAACACTCTACACAGGAGACGAAACAGCTGCGCTGACAGCATGGCAGAAGGCGGCCAGTGACTAGTTTTTGTGGTCACCTGATAGTATTTGTTCCCGAGAAGGCCGAGTACGTCACGGCACCCGCGAGTGCTCTTCGAAATATAAACTGCCTCCGGTGCTAACATACGAGTTTATAATCAAACATTGGTCTTGCGCTGGGGCGAATTAGTTTCGTTGTCACTATCAACGAATCCCTAGGCACTGATTAAGAGTAAAAATCAGATTCACAAATTTTCTGCCTGCATTCCTTTAAGAACTATGAAATATACAGTGCTTCATAGAGAACAATATGCTGCGCTCTGTGAGCAAAGTCCATACAACCGATGTTATGAATCCGCTTCTATATGTGCGCGACGTATTTTTTTCTTCGAGGGATGGTGAACAGCCTGAAGCCATTTTCACGCCGGCTGGGGCACTGAAACGCGCAGCACCCGGGCATAACAAAAGTCACATAAAAAGCAGATATTAAAGTGTCACTGCGGACACGCGCACCCTAAGTCCGTTGATACGCGAAGCGCCACAATAGGTACACGGCCCGGTAACGCCGCCTGTGATAAAAGCGCCAGGCCTGCACGGATAGCGCAGCACAGTCACAGCGAAAGCTGGAAGAGCGGCATCTCTAGAGCCTGTTATAAACTCTCTTGTGGTTACTAGTACAAGTACACTACCAAGGTGCCCACTACGCCACAAATCATAATTTTTGTGAAGTTGGGAAGCACCTACCACGATAGTATTCGTCATTGTGCGCAGAAGCGAGGTACCATTTGTAAGGCATTATGTGCACTTTGTTAATGCGACGGCTGATGACGATGAAGAATTATGGCTGTGCGCTTTGTAATGGGCTGGAAGCTTCAAACGACCAACCAGTTACGTAATTGGCATTGTGTGACGCCCGGTCGTTATTTAAGTGTCCCACCACGCTTTATAACACACGTTAACGCGAGAAAAATAGAGAGAGAATTAGCTTTATTGAGACATTGAGGAAATTGATCATGGGAGCCTTATGGGCTTCCTTGGCAACTAATAGAAGTGCCCTTGCGAGGAACCCGCTACGGTATATAACATCATAATTTTTGTGAAGTAGGGAAGCAGCCACTATGCCATTTTTCTTCATTCTGCGGAGAGCCGTGGTAGCCGCTGAACACCTGTTAGGCATTATGTGCACTTTGTTGATGTTGTGGCTGATGACGATGAAGAAATATGGCAGATCCCTTTGTAATGGGTTGGAAGCATTCAGCAACCCACCCGTTGCGCAATTTGCATTGTGTGACGCCTGGTTACAGAATTTTCGTTGTGTGCCGCCTGGTTGTTATTTTACTGTTCTACCCCGCTACATTACATTTGTTTGTGGTTCCTTCCCCATGTCCAGCTATCAGGGACACTTTATGATCAGCGCTCCAAGCGGCCACTGCTGGACGCTCGTCCGTTTTCAATGGGACAGGGTCATTTTCCGTCGATAAAAAATCGTAGAGGCGCAACTTCCAAAAGTTCCCAAGAAGGCACGTTCTAGAAGTTCTACTGTACCTCACCAATGCAGCACTTTTGCCATCGGGGCGTTACATTTTGTTCCCACGACGAGTAAAGTTTAAACAATGGGATCCTATGGAAGCCACCAAAATTTCGCCTTATTTTTCAGGAAAAAAACGAGCCGTCTGAACAAACTAGACTGAAACCTGCAAAGTTCCCAGAGATCTAAGTAGTATGAAGACACTGCTTTCATTTGAGCCTGCGATCATGGTTTGGCGTGGATAAAAACACGTTCCAAATTTAGGTTTTCTACAACGCGGTCATGTCTTTGGCTTGCATCTTTCATCGTAGTATCTTGATAAGGCCGATTTTATCACCGCTCGCTCGGCTGGCGTTGTGGCCGAATCGGTAAAGCAGTAGCATCATGTGTCGCGCGTGGACGTCGCGTCGAAGGTTCGAATCCGCGAAATATTTTTTTTCTTTTTACAGTATTGCTCCTGTTTGCATGGGGGTACAGTGGGTTACGGTGCTAGGCTGGTGACCCGAAGGACACGGGTTTTATCACGGTCGTGGCTCTAGCATTTTCGAAGGAGGTCAAAATGCCAGAAGCCCTTGTATAATCCGGAGCCTTCCACCACGGCGTGCCTCCCTTGTATAATCCGGAGCCTTCCACCACGGCGTGCCTCATAATGAAGCCGTTGTTTTGTACTGAATCAGAGGCTGGTTCCGAGCTAGTTGGTATAGCGACATAATGAAAACGGTAAGCGCACGGTAAGACTGGAACAAGACCGAACAAGAAGAACAAGCGCTCTGTGTGTGTCATCATCTTGTTCCAGTCTTACCGTGCGCTTACCGTTTTCATTATGCCGTTGCTTTGGCACGATTTGATTGTTGGTACATTGGAGTGGTCGTTTTTTAGCGCTTCAGAGCGTTCTGGAGATGCGTGTCACGTTCAGCTGGTCGGAATCGAACGCTCTGACTACGTTCGGCTGGTTCTTTCGGAGCACCACGCTACATCTCTGAGAGCTCTTATTTTGTACTCGGAGTCCGACCGAGATCTCATCATGTGACTCCCGCGTCTAGTGTGTTTGCTAGAGAAGAGGCGGTGACGCGTATCCTTTTTCGGCCTCCGATTGCTCTGGCGAGTAGCTGCAGGTACCGCTCGGACTCAGTCGTGTGAGCACAAAATTTATGATAGCTTTAATGGCCAAGTTAAGCTCTTTTAGGTGTATGTACGTTATCCTCACGATGCAGTAGCCACTGCTGCGGAACGTTTAAGTCCGTTATGTTACGTCCGAGCGTGGTTGCCGAAAGCGATAAGAAGAAATCTGTCGTATAGGTATTCCGTACATTCATTGCGTATCTGATAGGCTAACGAAAGTAGGAAGTAGATACGGCGTTAACGTTGTTTTTACGGCAGCCAATAAGCTAAGTAATATATAATCGCCGCTATGCAGAAAAAGAATGAGCGAGTGAAAGACAAGGAATGACCGATATTAGAGGCGAATCTCCTTAGGGACGAGCCTTGTCGTTGTCCGCGTACGACACGGTCTACGAAACCGAAATCGACAAAAAACAGAAACATTTGTGAACCGCAACCGAAAAAAAGAAACATCTGTGAAAAAAAAATACTTGACGGGGCGCTGAAGTGAAAAAAAAACATCATTGAAAAAAATACATAAGGCGCTGCAGTGACAATGGGTATGTATAAGCGCGTTCCACACATACTCTTTCTGCCATGGACTGTGAACGCGCGCTCGCCCGCGAAAGGCAACGTCGACGCATACAGCGAGCTACCACCAAGGGGATGTGCGCAGACCTTGTCTTTGCCAACTTCAGGCTAGGTCCGATTGCAGAACCATTGCCCATAGGCGTGCGCACAAGGGGGGGTGGGCAGGGGGGGGGCGCCCCCCTAATCACCTAAGAGGGGGGCGCAAAATCTGCCCCGTACATTGACTTAGTAGGGTGAAGGGGCGCTGCGATGAACCTTTGCCCCCCCTGATGGCGAACCCTGCGCACGCCTATGCCATTGCCTCTGCATTTCTCGGAACACAAAGCAGTAATGAAGAGAAAATGGAATCCACAACTCAACACGACATAAGATTTATGACCAATAAACATTTTATATAACTGTACACAATTGTCACTCATTTACACGCGCGAGTGGGCAATGTTACGGGAGATTCAGGGTTACCGAACGAGCCCCAGTGCTTCAACCACTCATCATCATTCACTTCGTGGATATGCGTGGATTTTTAAAGACCATAGTCTTTCTTGGGGAACTTAAACGCAGAAATTTTGGTCTGTCTTTCTGTCTGTCTTTCTGTTTGTCGGCACGTCCCTCGATTCAGCCACTCGGCCAAAGTTGAACCACTTGCCCAAGGGCCAGCCGTCTTGAACTGGTACGGCTGTTCATACTTGTGAACGTTGTCGATCAAAAGTAAATATCATGCATATCTGAGGTGCAACATCACTAGGTAAGTATTAGGTGGCGTGTTCCTTTAATAGCAAATGCATACACACGTAATTTTAAGGACCCTAGTTTCTTAAGCTGCGCTGAAAATGCATAAGAATGGAAGCTTGAGCGAGTTGGTATGCGTTCATCTTTGTTGAAACAGCGCTCACTAGACGACGACGAAGTAAAAGAAGGCACAGGACAGGCGCTGCCTGTCCTGTGCCTTCTTTTACTTAGTCGTCGTCTAGTGAGCGCTGTTTCAACAAAGCTGAAAATGCGACTGCGCTGAAATTTGCCTTCCTCCGTGCCCTTCGCACGAGCTCATTGTTGTGTTTCGGTTTCGGTTCTGTATTGCACTGTACGAATGCCATGGGTTGGTGTTGAAAAACTTTAGTTTTGAGAAGGCCAAGAAGGTGAAAAGAAATATTTAAAAATGAAAAAGCAGCGTTGTGGGCGGCCTTCAGGCTGCCGGTTGTGGGCGCCGCTCTGGCGTTCCTGTTTTACCCAGGCGACGTGTAAATAAAAGAGTGTGTGGAGAGTACTCGTTGAGTGCGGACGTTTCTCTGCTTCAGCGCTTTGCGCCAAACCGCGTTTTCGGGCTGGCTGGCGTCCCCGCCGGTCGCGTGTCACCGCCGGTCTTCGCCTGCTGCTGCGCCGGGACTACCAGCACGCAACACAGCACTCATGTTTCCCGACGTATTGCCAGATGGCGTCCATATCTCACACAGCGCCTCTTCTATCGTCTTTACACGACATTTGCAGCGAAGCACGCAGATACGCGGCCAATTTTTTTTGTTCAGTGAAACACGCGGACAAATTCACTGATTGCCGTACAGTGGTGTATAGACTATTTTACGGATGGGCTTGGTGCCGGCATATTGGGCTGTTAGCCTTGTGCTGCGGCTGACGTACACCCATGATAACAGTTGGGTTGGTGCGTTCGACGTTTCTTGCCGCACCTTTCGACGTTTCTTGCTGATGACCATACTTCCGACGACCTACGAATGTGATCGCCACTGTATCGGTGTACGGCGCGCATTGCTCTTACTTCGACTTCTCATTACCTGGGCACAAATTAGCCCAATAAAGAATTTTCATATGTACCACCTTGTGTTTTGCGTACTTCGCCATCACGACTAGGTGACAATATTTCGGCAGTTCTTTATAATGACGATCATAAGATTGAACATATCTGTCGGGTGGAACATTTCTTCTTTCGGGTGGTTTATCAATTCTTTGGATGGGCTCCGACTGCACGAACTTGTTGTACAAGAGATGCTTTCAGGTGCCTCCAACTAACAAATCATTAAGGATGGTTTGATTACTTTGCCAAAGCATGTTAGCGCGTATGCTGCGGTCAGCGCGGGACCAAATTTTCTACCTGCAGTAATGGGCATAATGCAAGCGAACAGATAGGAAAGCACAAGAAGTTCGCATGCTACTCGCCCCTATCGTTAGCCAGGTCCCACCGACATGTTTTTCACGAAGCAGCTCTCATCATTGAACGTCGCCGCACGTTCTTCTAGAAGACACGTGATAAGAACAACAGTAAAAGGCACCTTAAAAGATCTTTGGCGTATTAGAATCTACAATATTATGAGATAATACGTATTGGTGCACATTTATAAGGGACTCAGTGAAGCGACAAATACTAAACCTATTTTACGGGGGCTTTAACGCGGTGCGAACATGGGCGACAAGCTATCGCCTCAACTGTCAACCTCAGCGGCGAAGGAACACAAAGGCGCCGCTACAAACCATGCATTCAGACGGAATAAAGCTCTCGCAAAACAAAACGTGTATTGGCCTTCGGCGACCAATCTGCCCAGAAACTCGGTTTAGCGAGAGCAGATGTATCTAGCGAAAAATTTCGGGCACGAAAAGGGAATAGAAATCCAGGAAGTGAACTCCGGTTAATTGTCCGCCACGTTGGTATAGTAGTTACGGTGCTCCGTTGCTGGCCCGACAATTACGGTTTTGATTTTGGCCGCGGCGGTCGCATTTTGCTGGAGGTGAAATCACAGAGAACCGTGCAGGCTCATAGGGAATAAAGGGAATAAATGAACCCGTTTGGCTGCACTTTCGATACCTCCGGTGTTGTCGGGCGCCATTTTTTTATTCTGCAGCGTTAAACGAGTCTTTGCCAAAGAAACGGGAAATGACTAGCCATTTTAACGTTACAACTCGCCGGTCTTATCTTCGTTGCCGACGTAACGGAGAACGGCAGCAGATCAAGCCAAGAGGTGATGCTGTGTGTTCTAAACTCCTTTTCTTTTGTTTCTTTCCCTTCTTTCTTGCCACGACGAAACTCTTGACTTCGCGCGAGATTCAAAAAGATAAAAGCCATGCGGCACGTGGTGGAATACACGCGAACTAAACGCCGATGTCCGAGAAAGCTGGATCTGCACATGATGCCTGTATAGGGTCGTTTTGCAAAACAGTTCTAGCACCGGCACTGGGGAAGAATACTGGGCCTCTCACGCCGTGGGCTCAGGTTCAAACCTCGTTCCTTCCTGGAAGTTTTTTCTTATTTCGTTTTTTCTTCTTATTTCGCGCGATAGTGGTTACAGACATCGGCGGCGGTGGCGGCGGACAACTACGGCGCTAAAAACAGCCCTTGTTGTGATGTCATAACAGCTTTTGCTGTAAAAGATGAAAACACAAGCAAATGATCGCTTTGCGCGCGTTTCTCGGGTGACGCCTTCAGGAGCCAGTCATCGCTTCGAAAAGCAGCGAGGCGAGAGGCGGGAGAGGTGGGCGCGCGAGGGTCTTCTGAGTGGCGGCCTGGTTGAAATAAAGTGCTATTTTTCATATCGAGGGGCTTTAAGAGCCACACAAGCTATCCAGGAAGGAACGTGGATGCAGAAGTTGTGTCGCCGCGAGTGCTCTTCTGACACTCTTCGTCGCTAAAGGTAAACGCCCGTGCGAGATCACGGAACTCTTGCGCATGTCTCGCCGTCTCAAATACGGGGGTGTACAAGCATTGGGCCTGTACGCTAGAATTTGGTAAATGGTGTGCGATGGGTACCATAAATAATAATATCTGGGGTTTAACGTCCCAAAACCAAGACATGATTATGAGAGACGCCGTAGTCGAGGGCTCCGGAAATTTCGACCACCTGGGGTTCTTTAACGTGCACCTAAATCTAAGTACACGGGTCTCAGACATTTTCGCCTCCATCGAAATGCAGCCACCGCGGCCGGGATTCGATCCCGCGACCTTCGGGTCAGCAGTCGAGCGCCATAACCATTAGACCACCATGGCGGGGCGTGCGATGGGTACCAACCATGCAGTAGGAAATAAGGTGAAAACCCAGTGGTGCTCGGAGTAGCGGCGTTGTACGCGCAGGTAACAAAGGAGAGAACGGCATCTCAATGTATATAGGTTGGAGGCGACGTACATTGACAGCATGTCACGGAGCGTGTGGCTGAAGAGCTCTGGAAGGCCACTGGTTTTAGGGTGGTATGCCGTAGTTGTAAGAAGGACCACGTGGCACTCTGAACGATAGAACGATAGCTTCGACTACTTCGGCGAGTAACACACGGCCTCGGTCAGTGAGCAGCTCCTGGGGCGACTCGTGACTTACGTAGGATAAATCGATGAAACAGGATGGAGGCGGCATCCCGCGCTGTAGCGGCCGGAAGCGTGGCAGTGTCAGCGTATCGCGTGAGGCGGTCAACCGCCACAGTGAGCCAGCGATTTCCAGCAGCAGCCAACTGAACGGGCTCGTAAAATACGATGCCTACGCGCCCAAACGGATTGCCAGGGCAAGATAAAAGTGCAGACCAGCAGGTGAGAGGCGGTGTGAATATTTCCATCGTTGGCAGTCGGGTCCAGAACGCACAAATTTCTCCACAAAGCCACGACATATTCAGGGAACCGCGGTTTGCGCTGCGCCAGGACAGTGCCAAGGCCAACACCACTGGCACATGTGCGCATCTGTGTTGGGGCCATCGGGTCGTAGTAGCGCATAATTGGGGAAGACGAATTGGGGAATTTGGCCAGCGAAGGAGATTCGTGAACGCCTCGTTGCACTGTCGTGATCGCGAAGTGAGGCACCCGTTGGTGTCGAGGAGGTTCGTCAGGGGTAAAATATGGCGGCAAAATTACGAATCAAGGGTCTAAAGTACTAACCCAGGCCGACGAAACTGCGTCATTTTTTTGTGGACCTTGGCTTAGGGAATTGAGCAGCAGCTCTGAGTTTGGTAGAGTGATGAGAATTCCATACTTGGATACGACGTAGCCGAGTATCGTGAGTAGCCGTGCAGCAAATCAGCACTCCGTTACGCTTTCGACCCTGGCGGTGTCAATTGACGCCATCACATATTATTTCCCCTAGCACCTCGGAAATGAAACCAACACTGTCCATTCTTGGGGGAATACTTCGTCAATGCTCTGCACTGCGATTGGGACCAAAATTGTGTCATGCTTGCGGATCTGGGACCCGCACAGAAAAAGAAGCTTGGCCGAAGTCATGGGTGACGCCGAGGTCAGTACGCTGAGGCGGGTGAGCGCCATTTTCGGGCCGACGTTCCGAAGCTGTTTCAATGAGTATCACACTGAAAAATGACACGTGGTTCACATTTTGTGTACTCTAGTGAGTACCAGGGAAGAAAAAGAAGCCATGTTTCGCATTTCACAGCCACTGAGCCCTGATGACCTAATTAGATGTCATGTGTGTAAATCCATTATTACTTGTTCCATTGCTCAATTTTTCGTTTGTGGTCTTCTGAGGTCACAACTATAGGAAAACATGCACAAAAAAACTCCCCGACCAAAATAAAAATCCAGGGCTGAAAGGCTTAAGTTCTGTGGCAAGGTGGCGTTTGATAAGCACGTCGAAACACGCCAGGGTCTTTAGAGGCGGGTGATGAAGTCGGGAGCGAAGACAAGGATGTGGCCAGAGGGCGCAAACAGGGTGCCGCCTCAAGCCCCGCAGAACTGTGTCCACCATGCGCTCAAATGTTGCGGGCGCAATACAGAGACCAAAAAGAATAACGTTAAATTCGATGACGAGCAATAACTTGCCCGTCGTCTATGGCGTCCAAGGTGGTGAGTTCGGCAGCAGTGCATCTTGACCACACAACTAACGCTATCTGCTTTTCCAGCTGACGATCGTTTTATCTCTGGGTCTGTCACGCATGTAGGACAGGACACGGTGATAGCTACAGACTGCGGAACCACTTCGTTTTGGCCTTGCAGCGCTCTCGTCGAACGCTGACGTGGTACCTGTGCGCCTTCTCTACCACAAGAGGTCAGGAGGACACCACGGCTGGCTTTAAAAGGCGACGGCTCGACGACCGGGCCTGCAGTTCGGCAGCAGTGCACCTTGAGCACACACAACTAACACTATCTGCTTTTGCAGGTAAGGACTACACGTTCGATTTCTTAGACTCCATGCACTGCTGCCGGACTGCACCAAACTGCATTTGTACTTTCTCTGTTTTCACGCTAGTGGAATACCGCTATGTCAAAAGAGGCTGTGGACGAATTGCGTGCTGAGATAATTGATGAACTGAAAGAGATAAAGGAAAGTCTAGTAGAATTGAAAGAGCTCAAACAGGAAATAAAGACCTTGGAGCCTTGAGACAAGTGATCCACGCCATTGTAACAGAAAACAAGGAACCTAAAGTGCAAAATGCTAAGCTGGCGTGAAAATTTAAGGAGCTTGAAACGTAGCAACAAGTTTGCCAATCTTGGCAAACCAGTTGCAGAAGAAGTACAAGCGTCTGACATTGGTGTGTGCCACAAAGTGCCGACAGCTAAGCATAATGAACACAACATAATTGTTTGATTTGTGCGCCGCATCAAGAGGAACGGTTTCCTTGCTAAAGACAGAAAGAAAAAATCGATACCAGAATGCTTGGTTTCAATGAAAATCGTCCAGTGTTCATCAATGAACACTTGACAAGGCAAGGCAAACAGTTACTGAGTGCTGCGAAACAAAAGAAGAGTGATAGTTGGTCGGAAATACGAGTGGACGTAAATACGGCCAGACGTAATGAAACATCTCTATTTCTCCATATTTTTAGCATTGATGGCATCAGCAAGGTAGTTACCTAATCATATTTACTCAAAGAGAGAGAGAGTAACTTTATAAAAAAATCCGGCGAGTTCTTCGGGGATTTGGGCTTATATCCCCACCTAGGCGTCGGCCACGAGCCCTTGAGCTCTGGCGGCTGCCTCGGCCCGCTGGACGGCCCAGAGTTGGTCCCGGAGGGCAAAGCTGAGCAGTGCCGACTCCCAGCGCGTTCGGTTCGAGGCTGCGTCTCCGTCTGGTACCCCACCTGTGTCACACTCCTGTAGCGGCATCATCATCATCCCGCACAATCATCATCATTTTACCACTTACGCGCCGCACCTCTCGCGCAGCTCATGCTCAGAGCTCGAGGCGCGAGCATTAAAACGAGCTCACGGTTGTTCCACGGATGTTGTTCGCTCTCCTGCCTACTGCCTGGACTTGCTCTCCTGCCTGTACTGGGCCTCTACATCAGCGGTGTCTTGGTGCATTCCCCCGGGGGGTGTGGCCAGAACGGGCGGTGCTGAATTAGGCACAGCAGCCTAATGTCTGTCTCGTCTCCCGGCCAGGCACATGCTGCCTGGTCGGCCTCTCTTGCTCCTAATGACTTACCCATTGACGTCTTTTTGCGCAGCGGTCTGAGAACCGTTCCGGTGGCCTTGGTACCAACAAACGGGATTTCATTCGTATGAAGAACCCAAAAAGCATCCAGGAAGAACTCCGGAAGGCGACTAAACACTTCCAATTGATCACCGAGGTGCGGCAGTTCGGTCGTGGAGGTATTTTGTGCAGTTCACCAGACCAGGCCTGTGTTTCAAATCTCCTCAAATGCACTACATTTGCATCTCTCCCGGTGAGCTGTTTTATACATCCTCATTTGGCCTGTGTGAAAGGCTTAGTTCGTGGCGTGGACTCGAGCCTTTCTCCGACAGAAATTTTAGAGATGTTTTCTGTAGCAGGAGCGGTATCAGTTTTCCGTTGCTAGCGCACAGTTGACAACAGAAAGATCCCGTCTGAGTCGGTGATAGTCACGTTTGCGGGTACGACTAGACCAACAGAAATGAAGGCGTGGCCACTGATATATCGGGTAGAACCAATGTCTCCTCGTCCACTGCAGTGCACTAAATGCTGGCGTTACGGACATATCATCAAGGGATGCAGGTCAGTTGTCCGGTGTCAAATGTGTGCAGGACAACATAGCGCTATTGACTGTGCAGCACTGGAAAGGTTTTGTTGTTTGTGCAGCGGCTCTCACTCAGCTGATTATGGTAGCTGTTCTGCGAGGGCCCAGGAAATTCAATTAATGGAGATCATTGAACAAAAGAGATGTTCTAGACGTGAGGCCAGAATTGCCATTGCGGAACGGTCTCGTGGGTACTCCAGTGCTACGACTCGTTTTACTCAGGGCATCGATTCTTCCCTCTCAGAAGTAATAGTCTCCACCATTGAAAAGACGATGACAAAAGTAATGGAAAACCTCTTTATAACACTGTCAGAATCATTGGCACAAATAGTGAACGCGCAGATGTCTCAAATCTTCCTGAATGATAACCATCCAGCTGCGACCTCTCCACTTTCTCTGTCAAGTAAGGAAATTAGTCCAGGGGCACGGGACTCAGCCTCCTTGGAAACCAGCCGCAAGATAATAATAGCTGCTGAAGAGGACTTACACTCTCCAAAAGCAGGTCCGTCGAACAGTAGCCGTAAGGTAATTATACCCGTTGAACAAGATCCAGATTGGAGCTCCGATTCAGGTTCCCAGGACTCACAAATGGAATTGGAATCTCGAAACATGAAATGGCGTGCGTCGCCTGGAGCGCAAGGTTCTCCAATGAGCCCAAAAGCTAAGAGTAAAAAACACCAGAAGGAAACCGCATCAAAAAGAGATTTCTTGAAAGATGGCATACTGGAGAAGGCAGTGAATACTGCCGGAATTTTGACACAATAGGCGGCTTAAAATTTTTACATTGGAATTGCCGTTCAATTTTTTCTGCAGCTACTGATTTATTTCACATGTGTAATCATCATTCCCCTGATGTTATTCTTTTGCAAGAAACTTGGCTTTCGAAAGAAAAAAGTTTTCATCTTAAAAACTACCGCACATTTCGTTTAGACCGGCCCTCTCGGGGTGGAGGATTAGCAATATTTATTTCTTCACAAATTGCTCATCGAGTTAAAATGACATGTCGAATAATGAACTTAGAAAGTGAAATTTTAGCTTTAGATATCTCTCTTCCGGGATGTCTTCCATTTTCGTTAGTCAATGCATATTTTCCTACAGGTGTTCAAAATTCTACTGTTATTGATTCGGTGATATCTTGTTGCAGGAAAGAAATTCTATTGGCAGGAGACTTTAATTCTCATCACATTTCATGGGGTTTCAAAACAGACATGAGTGGCAAGCGTTTGTGGGATTTGGTTTCCAAGAATAATTTATCATGCATTAACAAAAGAACACCCACGTTAGTTTGTAATCAGTCCCGTTCTGTGTTAGACCTTACTTTCTGTAGTTCTAGCCTCTCTATTTCTACATGGTTTACATTGAACTCAGGTACAAGTAGCGACCATTTTCCTGTATTGTTTGAGCTTGTATACCCATTGACTTCAGTAACCTGCCATTCGATTACTCATGTAAATTTTAATACATTTCAAAAACTGCTACGAGCGGCTTTATCGAAACGGTCACACGAAAATGATGAGAACAATCCCATGAAGTTTAGTGATATTGTCAAAGAATCGTTAAATAAATCTAAGTTCACAGTAACGAGATTTTTTAAATCCATGGTGGAACTCAAATTGTTCACGTGATTACAGGCTAAGAAAAGCTGCGTGGCGACAATTGCTTTACAACCAATGTCTTAGAAATTGGATGGATTATAAATATGCGGCTGCAGTTTTTAATAGGACAGTCACCACTGCGAAGGAGGGTTATGATAGCCAACGTTCAGAGTTACTTTCGAAGCCAGGCAACAGAAAACGCCCTTTTAAATTTCTTAGATCCAAAAAGGTAATCCCTTCCCCCATAAACATCGAATCGGTAGTTTCAACGCCAAATGAATTGGCTAGTTTTCTTAAAAATATTGCTAAAGGACTTGAAAATCGCTTCACGACTGCTTGTTCATACCTCTCGCGGTCCCCTGTCAAAAGTGATGACTTTGAAGAGGTCACTGCTTCAGAACTAGCACAAGTTGTGCAAATCTTACCTAATTCTGCGCCAGGTCCTGATGGCGTTACTGCATCGGCAATAAAAATCATACATAAGGTTTCGCCCCAAGATTTACTTGAAATCGTTAACCACTCATCATCATGGTTAACCACAATCATCATCGTTTTACCACTTACGCGCCGCGCCTCTCGTGCAGCTCATGATCAGAGCTCGAGGTGCGAGCATTAAAACGAGCTTCCGCTCCTGGGGGCTGGACGCCGGCAGCCGCTGCCGCTCTGCTTCTACCATGGCCTTCTAATAAAGTAGCGAGAACTACACGGCCACGTTGGCCGCCGTCACGTCACTCACGTCTCCCTCTCTCGCTACACTCCCATAACATGTGTTCCAGGGCAGCGCTGGCCTCGCAAAACTTGCGTCTTGCCGAATAAAACTCTGGGTAACAGAGATTCAAGATCACTGGGCTCGGAAACGTTCTGGTCTGCAGCTGTCGCCACGTGACCACCTGCTTCTTGTTCAGTTTTCGGTGTGGTGGCGGAAATTTGCACCTGGCCAATCTGTTATGTTGTGTTATGTCTCTAAAACTAGTCAGGCGATCCTCCCACTCCCACTCCCCGCCCGACGTCGCGGCCGAGGTGGCGGCGGTGTTGACGGTGGCGGCTCGGTCCGTAAGCCCTCGAGCCGCCCCGTGCGCCGCCTCATTGCCGGCGAGCGAAGTGGTGCGTGCGGGCGCCCATAAGATGTAAACGTCCCTATTCTCAGTTTTGCCCGCAAGCAGAATTCGTAACACCTCGGGGGAGACGCGGCCGTTGGCAAAGTTGCGGACTGCGGTCTGGGAGTCGCTAATTACCACTTCGGCTGTGGTGGTGGCCACCGCGAGCGCGATAGCCACTTCGTCCGCTGTCTCCACGTGCTCAGTGCGTACCGTGACGCTTGCAAGCGTTCTCCTGATCTATTACCGCGGCCACGAAGCCGCGCCTGCGTGCGTATCTGGCCGCGTCCACGAACACCGCATCTCTACAGTTGCCATACTTCTTCTGTATGTACTGTGCTCTCTTTTCCCTCCGACCCCTGTGGTATTCGTGATGCGTGTTCTTCGGCAAGGGAAGAACGACCAATTTATCTCTGTCGTTGCTTGGTACGTCGAGTTTGACACCGTGCTGAGCGTGATACCCTATTCCTAACCTCTCTAGTATGTATCTGCCCGTCGGGCTCTTGGAAAGGCGTTCGTACTGCGCTATGTTCTGTGCCTCTATCAATTCGCCCAGCGTGTTGTGTAGGCCCAGATCTAGTAACCTACTCGTGCTCGTGCTGATCGGTAGCCCTATTACCTGCTTGTAAGCCTTTCTGATTAAGCCTTCCAACTTTGTCTTCTCCGCGACCTGCCACTTGAGGTAGGGTGCCACGTACGTTATTCGGCTTATTACGAAGGCTTGAACTAGCCTGATCATATTGATCTCTTTCATCCCGCTGCGTCAGTTGGCTATGCGTCTCAGTAACCTGATGGTCTGAGCGACCGCGCCTTCCAGTCTTCTGATGGTCTCGCCGTTGTGACCGTTTGCCGGATGTGTAAGCCCAGAACGCGTATGTTATCAACCATGGGCACGGGTCGCCCGTCGGACGTGCTTAGCCGTATGTCGCTACTGGGATCCTTATCATTCATCGAGCCGTTCGGCTTGCGGCCTCTTCGCGTGGGCTTGTAAACTAAAAGTTCTGATTTTTCCGCAGAGCAGCTCAGACCGGTGTTCTTTAAGTATTGCTCAACAGTCTCGATCGCACGCTGTAACGTCTGTTCTATGTGCCAGTCGCAGCCCTCCGTAACCCACAACGTAATGTCGTCGGCGTAGAGGCTGTGATTGAGCCCTTCAATTTCTTGTAGCTTGGCTGGCAGCCCCACGAGAGCTATGTTAAAAAGCTTGGGTGATATGACCGATCCCTGTGGTGTACCGGCGCTACCCAACTCTATTTCCTCGGAAGTAAGCTCCCCGAATGTGAGCTTGGCCTTTCTATTGGTGAGAAAATCTCGAACGTAGTTGTACGTTCCTTCGCCGAGGCCGAGTTCCTGCATTTTGGCCAGTACGGTTGCGTGCGTTACGTTATCAAAGGCCTTCTTCAGCTCCAGGCCAAGTATGGCCTTGGTGGACCTGGTTGGGCTTCAATCACCTGGTGTTTTATCTGTAGCATCGCGTCCTGCGTAGAGAGGTTTCTCCTGAACTCCAACATCGTGTGGGGAAGCAGGTCGCGGTCCTCTAGGTAGTTGGTCAGCCTTATGAGGACCACGTGCTCCAACACCTTACCCAGGAATGAAGTCAGCCAGATCGGTCTGAGGTTCTCTAGCTGCAGTCGCTTACCCGGCTTCGGTATCAGCACGATGTGCGCAGTCTTCCATTGTTGTGGTAGCCGCCCGGCTTCCCAGCACGCGTTGACGTACTCCGTGAGTTTCTTTATCGATTTATCGCCGAGATTCTTGAGCGTTTTGTTTGTGATACCGTCGGGCCCGGGCGCCGATTTAGTGTTTAGCTTCTGTAACGCTGCCCTGATCTCTGGCTCGCCGATCGGTCTGTCTAGGTCTTCGTTGACTGCACCTCCGTAACCAGGATGCGTGTCCGATTGGGCAGAACTAATGTACCGTTCCGTGATCTCCCGTGAGATGTCCTGTTCGGAGCCTTTGTACGCATGTATGATTCTGTTGACGTTCTGTCTATACGCGGTTTTCGTCTCCTCCAGATCTAGCAGGTACCTAAGCAAGTTCCAAGTCTTGGCCAACCCTAGCTGGTTCTCCGTGTTACTGCAGGTACTTTCCCACTGTTGCTTGCACAGCTGCTGCGCGTGACTCTCAATATCCCTGTCTAGCTTTGCTATCTTCTTTCTAAGCGATCTGTTGTGCCTTTGCCTTTTCGATCTTTCTTGCAAACTGCGCTTGGCCTCCCACATGTGTAAGAGTCTGCTGTCTACGACTTCGAGTTCCGCCTCCGGCGGGACCAATCGCGTCGCCGCGACAGTGTTCCGCTTCAACGAGTCGGTCCATTCGCCAATATCGTTAATTGCTTTCTCCGATTCTTTCGACTCTCTTATGTTTCTGAACTTGTCCCACTCGACCAATTCGAGCTGTTTACCTCTAGTCTTGCATGGTCCCGCCCTGACTTTAATCTCTATTATGAAATGATCACTACCCAGATCCTGCTGCGTGTTCATCCAATGTGAATCGGCAATGTTTTTCGTAAAAGTCAAGTCTGGTGTGGTGTCTACGCTAACGCTGTTACCTCGCCGCGTTGGGAAGGAAGGGTCGGTAATAAGGGTCAGCCCTTCTTGCTGCGCGTCGAGCCGCAGGTTCCTACCCTTGACGTTTTCGAATTTGTAACCCCAGGCGGTGTGTCGAGCATTAAAGTCCCCAGCAATGAGGATCGCCCGTTTGCCCGCTATGGCGATCGTTTTCCTAATTAGCGTGCCAAATTTTTGTTTGCGTCGCGGACTGCTGTAGACGTTAAGAACAAAAAGGCTGCTAGCTACCTTTCGAGTGGGTATGATTTCTAATAAAATGCGCTCGATTCCCTTAATTTCTGTATCGTGTTGAACGGCCGTTAGACTTCGTTTGACCAATGTGGTAACGGCCGATGCTCCCCCCGTGGCATCACTGTAGGGCCTGTAGCCGGATAATTTTGCCTTGCCGTTAGTTTCTTGTAATACTATAATGTCTGGATTTTCTTTGTTGATCAGGTATTGCTGTAAATGACATCTTTTCCTAGTGTAACCTCTGCAATTCCACTGCCAGATAGTGTACGTGTTGCGTCTATCCATGGTGGTATTACGGTTTTCTGGCGATCTCGGTCGTCTCTGTTACCGCAGGCCTGCTGTAAGATTTTGCAGTCGTTTTATGGCACAACTTCAAAGCGCTAAAAAACAGGGACAAACGAAAAAGAGTGGACACGACGAGCGCTCACTTGAAACTGAAATTTATTACAAGAAAGATTGGAAAAGGTAAATCCTATTAGATGGCGCACAGCGTGCACACTTGCGCAGACTGCTCAGAAAAGCCCAGAAAAACACCACTAAATCACTTGGTATGACGCCAGATGTCTGCATTAGATTAAATTCGCATTCAACAGACTCAGTGAAGGCTGGCTGACACACCCGTCGCCTTTCTCTTTATCAGATAGGCTTCGACTATCCTCCCTTGTTAGTTTATTATCGTGTCTGAAATTACTGAAGTGTCAGATAACCAGGTTCACTCCGCAATCACGGCAATGCATCGCCAGGTGCGAATAGGCCGTTCCTTTGAGGGAGCTGTGGTGCTCTCAAATCCTAACCTTCAGGCATCGGCCCGACTGTCCAACATAGCACCGTCCACACGGGAAAGGAATGTGGTACACAGCCCCCTGTTTACAGGGCACAAACTGCAAGCCATGTTTCACCTTGCATCGATTACTTTTGGCACGCTCCTTAGTGCCAAGGCGTTTCTGCAAAGCAGACATATAGCACTTAGCTTGTTCTTTGCAGGCCCTCAAAGGAACGGCCTATTCGCACCTGGCGATGCATTGCCGTGATTGCGGATGTGAACCTGGTTTATCTGACACTTCAGTAACTTTCAGACACGATAATAAACTAACAAGGGAGATAGTCGAAGCCTATCTGATTAAAGAGAAAGGCGACGGGTGTGTCAGCCAGCCTTCACTCAGTCTGTTGGAATGCGAATTTAATCTACTGCAGAAATCTGGCGTCATACCAAAGTGATTTAGTGGTGTTTTTCTTGGGCTTTTCTGAGCAGTCTGCGCAAGTGTGCACGCATGTGCGCCATCTAATAGGATTTACCTTTTTCCAATCTTTCTTGTAATAAATTTCAGTTTCAAGTTAGCGCTCGTCGTGTCCACTCTTTTTCGTTTGTCCCTGTTTTTTAGCGCTTTGAAGTTGTGCCATGATGTCTTACAAACTCGCCCAAGCTTCCGTGCTTCTAAGTCGTTTTAATGGGACCGCAACTGCTTGCTTTCGAGCCTCTTGTAGACAGACTGACTGCCATCGATAACTTCGCTTCAAGCTGTCCCAGGCGCGCTTGCATAGTTCCTAACTGCTGCTGTATCTGCTGTTGCATTGTGGCGAACTGCTGTTGCATTAAATTAGCGATCTGACCAAACATGACCTCCATTTTCTTTTCAAGTCCTTTCTTATCTTCTTCCAGTCGAAGTTCTAGCTCATCCTGCAGTCTTTTTGTCTTACTCTCTGTCCTATGTGTTCTCCTTTCACTGCAGTACGAATCTACTTCTATAGCCCTTCGTTTTGTGGGTACAGTCTCCTCTTCCCCACTCTCGATTATTTCCTCTGTAACTTCGGCGATTTGTGCTACGTGTTCGGTGACTTTGCCTGCGTTTTTCAGTCTAGCGTTTTCTTCCTTAAGAGCGTTAATCTCGTCCCTAAGCTTAGTATTGTCTTTAGTAAGCGCCATAAGCATTTGCTTAATCTGCGCTAACTCTTTGTTAGTCTCGGTATTGGCGTTGGAGGAAGCAGCCTCGACCTTCGCGCGTCCGCCGGAGACGGTATCTGTCCAGCTACCCTCGAACAGTCCGGGGTGTCCGCTGCCGGCCTGTCCTCCCTCTTTCTGCATCGGTGTGTTGCCAGACCTGGAGGTCGACTTGCTCCGGGCTCTGGGTCCGGAACTGGCCTTCGGCTGTGATGAGTCACCCTGCTTGCGGCTTCTCGACCGGAAGCGGGTGTGGGAGCGGGAACGCGAGCGAGACCGATGCTCGCGTCCGTCGTTCAACGCTGCGGTGTCGTCGACGCGCATTTCGTTCTCCGTGCGTCGTTGTTCGCTCGAGGCGTTTTCTTGTAGCTTTCTCTCCCATTGTCGCTTCTTAACCAAGTACGGGGTCTTAAACCTGGCCTTGCATTTCCTGTCGCCAGTCGGATGGTCCCTGCCGAGAGGAGACACTTAGGCTCATACCGATGATCGGCGGGGGTTCGGCGCTGCCACATCCACGGCACCTTTTCACTTGCGGCTGTGGGCAGACGTCCGATCTGTGTCCTAGTCCTCCGCACGCGTAACACGTTTCATAGTGCTTCTTGTACAGTACTGATCGGTACTCACAACTCCTGTAGTACACGTAACGCGGTACGTACGTGCCCTGGAACACAATGATCGCGTGATTGGTGCGACCCATTCTCTTGGCGTGTAATATGCCGGGGTTCCCTCGTTTACTAGGCTTTTCTCAATGTCTTCGGGGGTATCGTAGTCCGGTATCCCTCGGATGATTCCTTTTGACGTATCTTCCGGTGCCGTCATGTACGCGGTGACTTCGTATGTTCTGTCTCCCATGCGGAAGTCTTTCATCGCGCAGTATTTATCTGCTCTTTCGAGCACGGGCGTACTCACTACAACGATGTTCTGCCTCTCGTTGATGCGAATGGAGTCCTTCACCACTTCTTCGGGCTTCAGCCCAGTTGCTCTCAGTATGCAGTCGCCTATCTGGGCAACGCTGTATCCAGCTGTGTTAAAGCCGTCCTTTGGTCGGACCTTCATGTCTTCTTTTGGCAAGTGTGGCTTCTTGGGTGCCGCGTTCATCCTCTGTATGTTCCTAGACGGTCGTGTCTTAAGGTCCTCCGCGTCTGCTGACCTAGCGTCCCCTTGCCTGTCTGGCTTATTGTCCGCGTCGGACGCCCGGTTCTTCTTGTTGCGTGCATGTATCGCTTTCCAGCCTTGTTCTTCTTGAATTTCGTTTGTAGAGAGAGATGTCTTCTCCTTCCACTTGTTCGACCTCCATCAAGTAAAGATGCGAGGCGAGTCAGGGGACGTGCACTCCCCTCGTTGAGGCTTGAGCTCCGGCCACGGTTGTGGCGGGAGTAACGGCGTCGCCTAGTCGTGCGTTGGGGTTAGCACTGCCGTCGGTGTGGCACTAACAAAAAGTAGCTTTAGCGCCCAAAAATGGCTCACCTGAATAAACTCGGTGAGGTTCGTTGACCTTCCTAGATCGTTGGTGATAATTTCACTCTCCAGAAGTGCGTATTTTCGCCGCTATCATTGAAACTTGGCGGAGCTCATAAGAAGTGCGTCCGCTGTCTTCGAACCCCTAGCGGCGATCCATATTTACTCAAAGCATTTTTTTAAATTTTTCAGTGTAGTCATGGCTCCAATCGATAAATGTCTCCATCATGATTACATTTCCTTTAGAAATACATCTGCCGGGCTTCAAAAACATATTTCAGTGTTTCATTTAAACGCCCAAAGTTTAACAAATAAGCAAGATAAAGTTGAAGAGTTGCTTCAACAGATCGAAACCGATCTCGATGTGCTTCTTTTTACTGAAACGTGGCTTTATGATTAGGATTACCCCTTCCTGCTTGAGAACTACAAGTATCACGGACTAAACCGCACCTACTCTCGGGGTGGCAGCTTGGCTGCCTATGTACGAAATGATCTGAACTCGGAAATAACTTCGCATTTCTCGCTGAATAATCAAAACATTCAATGTCTCACTATTCGTCTTATAAGAGTAACATTTTACCACCTTGTGGAAACAAAAAGGATTTCTTTTCCCATATACAGACATAGAACTTTATTGGGTCCTGAGAAACGCTACTCTTAGAGCAACGCCGCGGGCCGCTCCCACGTGGGGACGGGGAGGCCTAGCCTCACCGCCGCATCATGGGCTCTCTGGACAGCCCGTAGTTGTGGTAAAAACTCTGAACTTCGTAAGGCAGAGTCCCATTCCTGTTCTGTGAGCCTACTTAGGCCCCGTAACGAGGGGCACCGCCAGAGCATATGTTCAACGTTACTGATCTCCCCGCATTCAGGGCAGCTAGACTCGAAAGCCTCTGAAGAGACGATGCTGAGGAAAGATAGACTAGGATAAGACCTAGTCTGTAGCATTCTAAACGTGATGGCCTGAGGTCTAGACAACTTGCGGTGTGGAGGAGGAAAAGACCGCCTACTCAACTGGTAGTGTTTAGTGACTTCACTGAAAGTAAGTAAAGCGTCCCTAAACACCCCACAGTCAACCTGCGGACCTATGTCCACCCCAGCGCGGAGGGTTAGTGCGCGCGCCCGGGAGTGAGCAGTGTCGTTGAGGTTTGCGAGGGAGTCCAGTCGGGGTTCGAGATCAAGGAGGTTAAAAAAATTGCTGGAGTGGCGATTATTGCGCAATAGTGAAGCCGTGCCCACCAAAAAATGGCGGCGGCGCCCGCCATCTTAGTAGGGGCACGATAACCATCGGCGTTTGGCGAAGGAAAGCGAGCGTTTTCCACGCACACCAGAGAAGTTTAATATGGCAAGTTTTACGGGTGAGACACTGGTGCACGTGTGTCTGTGTTACTGGTTTTGGTACATAAGCCTCAAAGTCATGGCACATTTTATTGGATATCAATCGCCAATACTCCTCTCGACGGGTTACTTTTGTCAGCAACCACGACCTTTTATTTTATAATTAACGTAGTATTTAAAATAACAGATCAAAGCCATTTGATCTCTTAGTGGGCACCACCAGAAAAGAGCATGTTTCCAAGCTCTTTGGTGGGCAAAACATGGCTTCACTTTCGCTGGCAAGGCGTTTCGAGAGCTTCCACTCCAGAATTTTTTTTAAACCTCCTTGTTCGAGATGTGCAGGAAACCAAGTAATGGTATGTGGGCAAAGTCTCCTATTTTCAAGTATTTTTAATGCTTCGGCAGAGATTGAACCCGAGGCAAAAGCCCTGACCGCCGACCTGGAGTCGGTGAAGATTTGCGACCTACTTCTATCTTCTATCTTACCTCAGCGAAACAGGCACAATGTTCGCCATACTAGGTGGTACGAACATAGATATGATGGCCGAAAATGCAACAACTAGACAATATAAGCACTTGATGTACTCTTACGCATGGTCGAAGATTATAACCTTGCCAACACGAGTGACCGCTTGTAGTGCCACCATGTTATATGTTTGTATCACCAATGTACATGCTCCTACTATGACTGCCGGTGTCATGTCCGTTGACATAAGTGATCATCTTCCCATTTTTTTTCTGCCCTGCTTCAAGAAATTCAAGCGTAACACCTTTTCCTATCGCATCATTGATACAACGAGGCTAGCTCTATTTCGCTCACTTATTAGTGAAATAAATTGGGAATCTGAACGGCTTGAGAATGACCCGAAGAAGGCGTAAAATTCATTTTTTGATAAACTGATTGCTAGTTGCGATAAAGCCTTCCCGCAAGATAGAGTTATAAAACGATCTAAAAAATGAGGAAACCGTGAGTTAATGCTGCGCTCCTCACAAAAATTAAAAGAAAAAATGAAGTGTACCACAGATTCATTAAAACACGCTATAATAATAGATTAGCCGAATTTAAGACTTATCGTAACCAAGCAAATTCAGAGCTAAGAAAATATTATCAAAAGGTCTTTTCGCGTATATATACGAATCCAAGAAAAATTTGGCTAGAAATTAAAAAGCTGTCTCGAGTGAATGCTACTTGTGAAGACGTAGGAATATCTTCGGTAAATGGTACTCCTACAGACGATGAAGCAGTCAGTGTCCTGAATAGTCACTTTGTTAAGTGGTGCCACAGTACTTCCCTTGAAAATCCAGAGGATGTAAGACTCACTGCAGCGAAACAATCTGTGCTAGATTCTTTTCTATTATTTCCTACGACTGTAGGTGAAGTTGAACGGGTAATCAGTAGTTTTAAGTGCAATGCAGCTGCAGGATTTGACGGTATACTGGCATCTCCCATAAAATACGTATCAAATATCACATCTACAGTCCTAGCCCACATTATTAATAGAATGTTCGAATGCAGAATTTGTCCAAGCAAACTTAAAATATCCCGAGTCTCCCCAATTCACAAAGGCGGCGCAGATTACTCTGTAAACAATTTCTGACTTATTTCAATACTACCGCTCTTTTCAAGACTTTTTGAGGCTGTTTTAAACTCACGACTAGAAAGATTCTTAAATAAGTATGCTCTTATTAGTACATCTCAGTATGGACTTCGGAAGAATAAATCATGTGAGAATGCACTCCTGAAAGTAAAACATCCAATACTACAAAATATTTGAAAATCGTTTATACACGGTTGGTTTATTCCTAGACCTGCGTAAAGCATTTGATAGTGTGATTCATGAAATACTGTTATCTAAACTTCATAGCAATGAGATACGCGGTATAACGTTAGATATCATGCGAAGCTACTTAACGGATCGTTTTGAGTACGTTTCACTTAATCAGGTGACCTCTCCACATCTTAACATACAGACTGGCGTACCGCGGGGATCTATACTTGGAACGGTATTGGTTATCATATACATAAATGACCTCCCAAGCATTTCACCTATAGGAAAGATAGTCATTTATGCGGATCACACTAACCTTGTCTTTGCAAATGCATCCCTACAACAGATTGAAAAATAAATTAATGATTATTCAACTTTATTATCTGACTGGCTCAACTTAAACAAAATTCAAATAAATGTTAGCAAAACTAAGTATATAATATTTAAACCGATAAATAGGCCAATGCCTGTTCACATTACTGTTTCATTTAAAGGAAAGCAGATAGATCAGGCAACAACGCAAAAGTTTATGAGGGTATGGTTTCAAGAAAACCTCTCTTGGGGCAATAATGCCAATAAATTCAGCAGCGACCTCAGTAAAGTATTAGGCTCTATGTAAAAAATTTGTAGTCTTATACCACTACCACTAAAGAAAGCGATGTACTAAGCCCTCTTTCACTCAAATCATAGCTATTGTGCATTAATATGGGGAACAACTGCTGCAAAAGCTACGACAAATTAACAAAACTACAAACAAGGGTAATACGAGGTTTCGAAAACTATCACGGTACACTGCGAGACTTACCCACGCACAATCTTTCGATAAACACTCATTAATCAGATGAAATCAAATTTACTATTTTGGATTACTTTTGCACATAAAAAGCACGGGCTCCATGTTAGTAGCCTACCCATTTCTTCTCCTTCGATATCAATTACATCACCAAACGAGAATGCCACCACTCATGCGAACTACGGGCGTCAGGACCTGGAGTATCAAGTACCCCCGCTATTCAACATTGTTGAGCATCACATAGATTTTCGTGCCCCCAGCTTTAAACAATTTGTAAAATCCTTCCTGTTACATTCCACAATAAGTTATCAATAAAATATGTCTCACTAATTTTTTTATGTACACCGCATATACATGATTTTTTTTTCGGTTTGTGTTGCAGTTTGAAAGTTCACAATTCACTGCGTATAGTTATATATTCTTGAAGTGTTTGTATGATACGTTTGTTTTTCATGAAGTAGTGTTTTCATGTATTATGTCTACCTGTATTGCTTTATTTGCAGTGAGAATTATGCACATGCATGTTTGTTCTCACAGGTTGCTCCATTGTTTGTACTCGCTTTGAACACATGTACATGCATGCCGAATGCGCATAGGAGTGAGAGCCTCTGTCAGACACTATGGCCTTTTGCTCTTACTCCTCTTTCTGTATCAGAAAGAAAAAAAATAAACTTCAAACTTCAATACATTCCTCTCTTGGAAACAACATAGTGGGTAGAAAAGGGCTGAAAACAAAAATTACGCTAGTTCCCTTTGTGATGTCCCCGTTCGCAAAATGTAGCAACAGGCCCTTCCATGTGAGAAAGAGGTCAAACGGCGAAACTAATGAAACGGCGTCAGATAGGCCACTACAGTACATGGACACGACCGTTGACGCGTTGGGAGGAACGTGGGTGTCGCCTTTGACGATCAATTTGCTGGAATGGGGCGGAACGTCAATGGGTGTCAAAGCTAAGAGCAGCGATATTTCTTTTTCGGCCCGTGCGCAGTTGATAACAGCATTGTGGGGCGAGAGAAAGTTCCTACCGAGGATATCTTAAGAACAGGAAGAAATGATGATGAATTTGATGGCGTACAGAACGTCGTCAATGTCGACACGAGCATTAAAACACGCTAAGGGGTGAATACTCTGAGCACTGGCTCTGAGGAGAGACAGTCCAGAATGGGGCGTCATGACTTTCCGAAGAAAGCGGGAAAATCGGGCGTCCGTAACACACACGGCGGCTCCTGTGTTCACGAGGCCAGACGCGATGTCGCCGTAACTGTTCTAGAACATTCTTCGAACTTACGACGGCTGCTTCGCTGCTTCTTCAAAGGTCCAGGCAACGTCGTTTGCAAGACACCATATCATAACACAAGAACACACCTGAGCGCTCCGCGAAAGCACTTATTGTGTGTCAGTACGTGAGCGCCAAACCATCCGATAGCAAGTCGAAGAAATGTTGCACGGTGATGTCATTCAACCATCGAAAATCCTTGGGCAGCGCCGGTCGTTCTTCACAAAACAAAAAAAACTCAAGTCTGGGTTTGCGTCGATTACGTTCGGTTGTATAGCAAGACCAAGAAGGATGTGTATCTCTTACCCCGTAGTGGAGCGCCTCAGCTACGTAAAGTGCTTTTTGTCCATAGATCTGAAGACTGCGAATTGGAATTGCAATCGATGAAAGAGATGGAGAAAAGACCGCCTTCATCACATCTTATAGACTAATGGACACAATACTGCCAGGGCTCAAGTGGCTAATCTCTCAGGTATACTTGGATGTCGTCGTCGTGTTGGCCTTCCAATTCAGCGATCACCTAAAATGTACCGAATAGTATAGGACGCACTCAAATCATCAGGGATAAGTCTGAAGGCCGAAATACGTCGCTCCGCCTTCAAAGAGCCGCAGTTTCTTGGCCACATCTTAAGCAAGGAGGGCCTACGCCCAGATCCACAGAAAACAGATGTCTCGCACATTTTCCTCACCCAGCAGACAAGAAAGCCGTGCGCAGGTTCTTAGAGCTGCACGCGTATTTCCGGCGGTTAGTCAAGAACTATTCGCACATTGCCGAGCCTTTGACTCAGCTGACCAAGGTCAGACGTACCTCTCAAATGGGAAGATATGCAACGTGATGCATTCGAAGAACTTAAGCTCCACATAAAGAAAACGCCTGTGCTTAGACACTTGGTAAAAACTCCGAAACTGAGATTTATGCCAGTGGCAGTGGCTTGGGCATCGTTCCCTTCCTGGAAAAAGAAGGCTACGACAGTGTCATGGTGCATGCCAACCGTACTTTGTCCAGGTCGGAGGCTAATTATTCTACGACAGAGAAAGAGTGTTTTGTTATAGTCTGGGCCACGTAAAAATTTCGACCATACTTCTAGCACGTCCTTCAAGGTTGTGACTGACCATCACGAGTTGTGCTGGCTCGACATTCTGAATGATCCATCCGGCTGCCTTGCTCGATGGGGCCTACAGCTTAAAGAGTTCGACAGCTGGGTGTTCTACACGTCTGGCCCTGAGCACTCCGACACAGACCGCCTCTCACGAGCTCCCGTCGGCCAAGCTTCAAAGCACGACTATGCCGATGAATTTCTTGGGCCTATCATCAGCAGCACTTTTGCAGAAGAGCAGCGCTTAGACCCCAACCTGCAACACGCCATCAAGTACCTCGAAGGCAAGGCCTCTATTCCTCCTGCATTATTCAAGCGTGGCTGATCTTTCATCGGTGTGCGAAACGGAATGGTCGCAAAGAGAGAGAGAGAGATGAAAAATGAAAGGCCGGGAGGTTAACCAGATATTAGCATCTGGTTTGCTGCCCAGCACTGGGGAGGGGAAATAGCGGCAAGAAAGAGGGTCTAGAGAGAGAGAGAGGGAGAGGGGAAAAAAGAGGAGAAAAAAAACGCACGTACACACACACGATAAAAAAACAACACACACAGGGACGGCGTTCTAGTTACAATCGTTCAAAAAGGCCGGTCGATCGCAAGAAGCGCAGTAGCGCTTCCATGGCATTCTTCTGCGACGTTGCGTCTTGTCGATGGCGTAGAATTCTTTCCTCCAACAAAGGTCGCCCATCCAACTTGCTCAGCGCGTTGCAAAGAGATAGTCGCTGTGCACTGTGCAGTGGGCAGTCGCAAAAAATATGTCTAATTGTTTCTGCGTTTCCACAGTGGTCATAGGCTGCGGTATCGGCCATCCCTATGCGGAAAGCATAGGCGTTGGTAAACGCAACGCCCAACCACAGCCTACACAAAAGGGTCGCGTCTGCTCGGCGAAGCCTTGACGGGACTTGGACCATTGTGACGTGGTGCGTTGGCGAGCATGCAAACGGAGCTTCCGTGCAGCGTCGGTCCTAGAAAGCGGTAGTAACAGTCCATGATCTTCTGCGTGGGCTCAGCGGGCAGCTTGATCGGCCCGTTCATTGCCGTTGATTCCGCAGTGACTGGGTAACCATTGAAAAGTGATTTGATGTCCACCAGTTAGGTGGTCGAAAACTTCTGCTATCTCTAGTACCAGCTGTTCGTGCTGCCCCGGCGTAAAGCTGACAGTAGAGACTGCAGTGCCGCCTTCGAGTCGCAGAAAATACTCCACTTGTGCATCCGTTGGTCATTGACGAATTGTAACGCTTTACGAAGGGCTGCCAGTTCCGCTGCCGTCGATGTTGTTGCGTGAGATGTCTTGAATTTAATTGTCGTAACCAACCTTGGTATCACGACTGCTCTGGTTGAGCTGTTCGGTAGCACAGATCCGTCAGTGTAGATGTGTATGGAGTCTTTGTACTTTTTGTACAACAGAAGTAAAGTGAGCTGCTTAAGTGCCAGTGACGACAAATCCCTTTTTTTCTGGACGCCAGGTGCTGTAATGTTGATATTTGGTTGAGTAAGGCACCATGGAGGAGTCCGAGGTCTTGCGGCAGGAGTGAAGAAAGTTGGTATTGATTCACCATGCGCGGTCACTGTTTGGCAGTAAGATGTGCGTGGTTGGTCCGCTGGTAGAGAGGCCAGGTGATGGCGGGGAGTGCGAGCAAGATGTCGTATATGTTGTAACATTCCACGGCTGCCGTGCACAGATCCAAAATACGATCTCTTTATTCTTCTTCTTTTTCTTCCCCCTGTTCCCACCAAATTGGTCCATCGTCGCATCGACCCACTACACTCTCCCGGGCTTTGTTTCATCCCTTCGCTCCAAATAAGGGATGACGTTGGCAATGGCTGCTATCTCCATCGCACCGTTTTCCGTCGTGTAGCCGATGGTCTTCAGCACTCCTTCTTCTGTAGCCAATTTTCCCACTTTAAACGGCCCCATAAGTTTTGTGTTCGGACCGCCGTAACCTTTCCGCACCAGAACCATAACACCTAGCGCTATTGCGGGAATATTTGTGTTATGACGTTTGTCAAAAGCTCTCTTCATCGCTTCCATGTGCTTCCTTTGCTGTTCTACACCTTTCTTCGTTTCCTTCAGGTGAAGCTTCTCTGATATGCCAAGTATGTCGTCCGCAGGTAAATAGGTAGGCTCCCCGAAGGCGACGTATTAAGGGCTGCATCCAAGAGTGATTGTATGTGATCTGTTGTGGTGGGACACAGCTGCTTGAAGGCAACACTTCCACCCTCTTGGGAATCCTGGGTACATGCTTATGTATTGTTTTACATTGCGGATGACACGCTCTGCTAGTCTGTTAGCTGATGGATGGTAAGGGGCTCTAAACTTCAGGGCAATGTTTCTTTCTTTTGCCCACCTTGCGAATGTCTGGCTCTTGAATGCGGGTCCATTATAGGATACAACACATTTCACTGCTTTAAACATGTCTCTGCTCAAGCGCGATATGACAGCAGCAGCATTTTCTTTTCCTGGCTTTGCTGCTAGCATCCTTGAGCATTCATCAATGCACACCAAAAAGGATTGCGTTTTCTTCACTCCTTCGCTTTTTTTCTTCAGTTCGGCGAAAGCAACATGCACAGTTTCGAATGGGATCTCTGAGTAAGGTGGAAAAATCATGCTGTCTGTCTTCTGCTTGTATTTCGCTTTGTTCATTTGACAATGTGGACAAGAGCTAATGTACTCGTTAATATATTTCTTCATGGCGGGCCACGTAAATCTTCTCCTCATTTTGTTGTGTGTTCGCCAGAAGCCGTCATGCCCTCCTGACTCGGGACTGTCGTGATTAAGTCCGAGAAGTCATGTTCTCTGAGTATCTGGTACGTAAAACCTTCCGTCTGCATACATCAGCTCTTCTGTGCCTTCCCACATTGTGAGTTCACTCTCTCGTCGTTTTTACAGTTACTGACAATGGGAAGTCGAGAAAGGGCATCAGCGTCTGACACATCTTGTCTGCTTCTGTGTGCCACCTCAAAATCAAACTCCTGGATTTCACTTATCCATCGAGCAACTCGGCCCTAGGTTGAGAACCATTTAGCAAATGAGTAAGTGCCAGATGATCAATGAACAGCTTGAATTTCGTTCCTTCTAGGTACGATCGAAAATACCTAATTGCTAGCACAACAGCCAATGCCTCCTTTTCAGTCGTGCTATAGTTTTGTTCTGCCTTCGTGAAAGTATAGGAGTAATATCCAACTACGTGTCTTTCTCTTTCGCTTCGACTTTTGGCTCTTTGTTGGTACAGGACAGCACCTGTGCCGTAGTTCGATGCATCCGTTGTAAGTTCAAATGGAACAGTGAAGTCCGGTAGTGTGAATATTGGGTCCGAGGATATGGCTAATACCAAATCTTTATACGCCTTCTCCCATTCTTCAGTCCATATGAAATCTGTGTCTTTACGGAGCAAGTTGTTCAGCGGCTTCGCTCGTGCTTCAAAATCCTTTACGCAACTTCTAAAATGTCCTGCGAGGCCAAGAAAACTCTGATTGCGTGCACATTGTCTGGCTTCTTCATCCGTCGTACACGTTCTACGGACTCTTCTTTCGTGCTCTTTGTGAATCCGTCCAAAATGCGTCCGAGAAATGTAATCTTGTGCTTGAAATTTTCACTTTTCTTAAAGTTCACTTTCAGTTTGGCGTCACGTCAAGTGCACAGCGTGTGATGTTTCATCCTTGGAGTAGACTATGATGTCGTCCACATACACATTGCAGAATAATCCTAGGAATGGCTTGAGAACGCTTTCATCATCTTCTGGAACCAAGCCGCACTGTTTTTCCATCCGAAAGGTAAACGATTGTATTCGTAAACGTCAAATGGTGTGACAAAGCCGTGTACATTTGATATTTCTCTTCCAGTGGAATCTGCCAAAATTCTTTTCAGAGATCTATACGAGAAAATATGTTGCAACCTCCGGTTTCTTCAATTATTTCGTCAATCCTTGGCATTGGAAAAGGAAATAGGTCTGTTTGGTTATTTAAAATCCGGTAATCAGTGCACAGTCACAAAGATCCGTCTACTTTCGACGCCAAACTAATAGGCGAGGCGAATATAGACACCGATGGCCGTATTATTCCAGCCTCTAACATATTTTGGATTTCACTTTTCAACCGCAGTTTTTTTTTTTTCACGGGACATGCTGTAAGGCTTTTTTCTGACCGGCGTAACATCTCTCAGCTTAAAGGTAACAGTAAATTTTGTTGTAGCCGGTGGATAGTTTCCTAGCCAGACAAGTTCAGGAAATTTTTCACGAACTTCTTTTTCACACCTAACAAAATGGTCTGCAATGTTCAAGGACGCGCACGTCTCTTGCGCCACAGTTACTTCATCGTTCCAAAAAAGATTTAACTTCAGGGTCTTCATATCGGGTCTCGAAAGCAAGAATTTATTATCGCATCCCTTCACGACAAGGGCGTCGATATTAACCCGGCGGACCTGATAACAAACATTTGCTTTCACCCATTCATCATTTTTGTCTTGTCCCATCAAAACTCTGTACTTGGACCGGTCTCCCTTTAATTATTTCGTCACCTTTGACAAGGGCCTGATTTATTACAGATACTGATGCACCACTGTCAACCAATGCATGAACGTTGTCACCATTGATATTGAGTTTAATGTAAACAAGGTTAAGGGCCGTTTTTGTCAATTTTTGTCAGCAGGTGGGACTGGACACCCTCTTTTATTAGTTTTTTGGTTCCGCTTCCTCTGAATTCGAGGCGGCTTGTTCTGTGTCATTGCGGGTAGCAGGCATCAGGTTGACGGCACGAATTTTGCGATGATGATTTTCGAGCTCGCGAGACCTCCATGGTGCCCTTTCAAAAGTCTGATCAGCACGACGCACACTCTGTGGTACAAAATCTGTGCAAATGTTTCGGAAACATCCCAGTAGCTCTTCGATGGTTTTAGGAGACTTTACTTGGACATGCTTCTGCAGTTCCTTAGGTAAGCCGTGAACAATCAGTGGCACTACTGCGGACTCGGGTAATTCTGCATTTGTCATGTGAAGAAGCCGCCTTTTCTCGTAGAAGTATTCTAGTGGCTTCCCTGAACGATATTTATGAAAAATAGCTCGGTCCAACCTTTCAACCGGGTTTTCGTCAAAGCCTGCCAAAAAGCTCGCTCTCCACTGGTTCCACGTGTCCGTCATATGTCCAGCGTAGTGGATGTCGTACCACACCTTGGCAAGTCCGCTGAGAAACTGACGCATGTTCTTGATGCTCTCGCAGGGTTCATTCCAAGAGTTCTCCTCACACGCTAGTTCGTAGAACTGTATCCAAGTCTCTGGGTTTGAATCATCTCCGTCGAAGATGTCGGGCTTTACCACCTGCTTGTGTTGTCGCTGTTGGGCTTGAATAACTGTCAGAAGATTTTCCATGAATTGCTGCTGTCGCTCGGCGTGTTGCTGCTGCAAGTGAAGCATTTATAGTAGGCACGAGTTCATGGAAGAGTCGGCTGTGCTTGGTGAAATCCTTGTCTTCAGCTGCACCAGCGGCGCCATGATACATTCATGACATTCGGAATGCTTCAATGATATCTTCACTGATGCTTGGCCATCAATCTCCTGCAGCGTCTTCCCAGCCTTCTCGGCGATGAACTCGCGAAGCTTGGGAGTCGTGATGCTTTCAGGTAAATCATACTGGATATCTTCATCCACTTCACAAGTTGAAAAATATGACTGACCGTTTCGGTCTCTCGATACGCTCAGCCTTATCCACATAATGCAGGCTTGTATCCTGTCGGCTGCGCCAATGTAACATTCCACGACTGCCGCGCACAGATCCAAAACACGATCTCTTTATTCTTCTTCTTTTTCTTCCCCCTATTCCTACCAAATCGGTCCATCGTCGCATCGACCCACTACATATGTGTCCTCAGCACTTCAACCTTAATGTGTGTCTTGATGAGGTGGTCCCGTGCGATGGCTATAGTCGCGACTGTTGATGCACTCTGGGGCAAGCCTAGACAAATCCGGAGTGCTTGAGCCTGTACACTTTGTATCATTCGTAGGCTTGTTTTGCTTGCGTTGGATAATGCAAAGAACCTTGTACCCAATAAGGCCGCTTACCTTCTTGTCGCCCCAAGTACTCTCAGAAAAAATCCGACAAGCCTTACATCATGAAGCCGCCGCTGGTCACCTCAATTTTACTCGTACCTTTCGCGGAAAGGTACGAGAAAGGTACTACTGGCCCCGTCCCTCCGCTGATGTTCCGCTCCCTGAAGAGTTGCCGTGAAAGTCAGCGCCAGACATCACCATTAACAATGCCAGCTGGATTCCTACAGCCAATGCAACCACCGTTGAGGCCATTCCGGCAGAACTGTGTGAACCTGCTTAGCTGCTTCCCCACGCTAGCGCCAGGTAACCAGTGGATTATTGTGGTGGCCGATTACCTCACACGGTACGCCGAAACGAAGGCCTTACCGAATGGCACATCCGTGGAAGTGACCAAATATTTCGTGCAATCTATGCTCCTACGCCACGGCGCCCTTGAGGTACTCGTGGCAGGGGAACAGCGTTTGCAGCAGAGCTCACTCGGGCCATCCTACATTATATACATATAAATCACTGGAGAACAAATGCGTATCATCCGCATACAAATGGCCTCACGGAACGCCTGAACGATACCAGTGCCGAAGTCAAATTAAAAGTGAGCATTCGGCAGAAGTCTGCCAGGTTAGGAATAGAAAGCCGGAGGAAAAGATAGAACTCCTACCAGACATTTATCTTAGGATACCCTAAGTTTCGAAGCCTGACCGGCTTCTTCTTCAGGGGTGAGACAGCCCGAGACGCACGGCACTTATATGCGCCTTCTTGCCGACACTTGTGGCAAGCCTTGACAGTAGAGGGAGGGCAATGTTTCCGTGGTGCGGTTGATGTTTCCCGCTGCCTGTTGTACATGCCACGGCTAGAGGTGGAGCCGCCGGCGCAAGCTGCTTTCTTGTTCCGGGATCACCGCATCGTCAGGACTAATGCGGTGGTCAAACTTCGCGCAGTGCTCCACCACTACACTCCGTTCGCTGTTCAACTGATGGAGATCGTTCTTGTGCTGCCCCATTCTTTCTCGAAAGTGTTTTGTTTCCCCAGTGTACGAGGCGGGGCAGTCGGAGCACGTGGTCCTGTACACGACGCCCTGCGCTTTTTCCGTAGGTGCGCGGTCTTTGGATCCAGGGATAAAGCTGCCGATGATGGTGAACGGCTTGTTGGCTACGTCGACCCCTGCCTTTCTCAGTATGCGTGCTATTCTTTCGCTGGCGCCCGCAATGTAGGTAATCGACACGCGGCGTCGATGCGGCGGCGCCGCTGGTCCTGGTCCTGCGGCTTTATCGCGATAGCAATTATATGGAGACTCTCGACTGGTTTTTGCCGTCGGCGTCGCCGTCATATCCCGTATATATATATATATATATATATATATATATATATATATATATATATATATATATATATATATATATATATGTGTGTGTGTGTGTGTGTGTGTGTGAGTGTGTGTTTGTTTATATTTATGCATATATGCATATATATATATATATATATATATATATATATATATATATATATATATAATATGTGCACGAAGAAAAATATTTCAGAAAAGTATTTTCCGACACGCGGAATCGAACGGGCAACCTCTCGCTCCGCAGCACGCGGCGTCAGACGGCTAGGCCACGAAGAGTAAGTCTTTCAACATGCTAACGGCAAGCTATTTATATACACCATTTACTTCAGCGTGCTTTCTTCGTCACCAGCGACATGGCGCGAAATGCGCAAGGGGCGCGATTTAAAGGTCGTAGCTCCGCTCATTGCGAAGCGCGCGTGCGCTTCCTGCCACCCGAGAGGCGCAAGGTGCACTTTGCCCTACAGGGCGTGGTCGCCGGCGAGCGCGCTTGTCTTGTGAGTGGGTTGGTTTGTGTCTTGTGCTTCCAGCGCGTCGTCCGCACCAAAGTTACAGAGTGTACGAAGGTCACTTCGCTCGCCGCAGCGGCCGCGTTTGCGAAAGAAGCGCGCTGTTCAAACAAAAAAAGAAGTAATAACTGTTAAAGCTGTTAGTTCGCGCTGGTCCTGTGTGTACCTCTGCGTTCGTTTCGTGCGTCCTTCTTCATGTTTGAGCAGCGCGCTTTAAGTGTCGGGTTGTGACACTTGATTGTTCGCGTTCGTCGTGTGTGTGTCCTTTTCGTGCGTCCTTTGGGCTTGAGCGACGCGCTGGAAATTTCGAGCTGCCTTCCGTTCTTCGTGTTACATTCCAGTTTGTTGCTATCGCATTTATTCCTTCGCGGTTGCGGCGACACTGTGACTTTTTTGGAGCGATCCGTGCTTATTTCTGTGTCTATCTATGCACCTGCAGTATTTTTAGCATCGGGTCGATGCTTCTCGTAGGAGTGTTGTGACCGGTCCTGCATTCCCCGAAGTGGAGGAGGTATAACGACGTGCACAGGCGTGCAGGTGCCATCCGCGGCGACCGCGTGAACCACGCCGAACGCGTTCTTCCGTGCGCTCCGAACGTTAGGTGCTGAAGAAAATGACGCCTCACTCTAAACACACCAGTGCTGGTAGTCATTCAGTGTCTATATAGGTTTCTGCGCTTCGTATCAAGGTATGTGCAAACGCGTTGGTACATGTGCGTCATTAGCAGTTTGTCCATGCTGTGGGGAGTATACATACGAATGAATTGTATATACTCTATGTCTCACGTACCCTGTAAACGTGTGCGTAATAATCAAGCTTGTACATGCTATCCATTAACCTTCCGGCGTCTTTGCGTAATCCATGAATGTGGCTACCTCGCCCACTGCCCTTCAAAATCCCCCTCGGAGTAGTATAGTGCCCGGCTTCAGGGATAATGTTGTATTTTATTACCGTTAAATTCCTTTGCACAGACGCAGCTGCCACCTGCTTCACAGCTGAGGCGCCGTCACAGCTCCATACACTTATGTACATGGTGTTTAACTTCTATCTGCCGAAACTGTGTACAGTTGCGCCTGTATTGTTGTGCTACCATCGGCCGTACTTTTTGGAGGCACATGCCGGGGCCGATTGCCCCGTAAACGCGCTTATAACGCCGCTAGACCGTGCTATGCTTGGAGAAATACACACAGCATGCCTAGTATAACGTGTCCGTGTGAGACCCCTTTTGCAGTATCAGACTATGCAAAAATGAATGCCGTCTCGCTGTCCTAGCAAGACGTAATAGTTCCGTCGTTGCGTTTCGCTAAGCTGTGATTACCACAGGTTTGTTTGCTTCATTCTATTGTCATATCGTTTGATATTCAGTTGAGCGGGGCCGTATTTTTTTGTGATTATACCCGCGGCACATACTCTCTATCAACTGAGAATCGATGCAATCGTTCTACTGTATAATTGGGTTGCTTGCTTTGGTGTCCTGGTGTCAACCACCTTGTTTTTGACAGGGGAGTAACGTTTCTTTGGCATAAGGCAAAAACATTGCCGCATATAATGACCAACATAGATGACATCACAGTTTCTCGCCTAAATTTAGAAGAGCCGCTCCAGAATATAGAGTGTATCGAGTTTTAGCAAGCAAAGCACCAGGTATTATCCTTCGTCGCTGTCCCTTAGAAGTCAGCTCGAAAACATGTAGCAGCATAGGAGCACCCGAATATAAAATAGGTGATAGCAACCCATTTATCGATCAGTACAAAAACAGCAAGCGCATTTACTGTAAGGTACATACTCCATGCAATATACTTCAACGGCCACGAGCCTCACAACTGATAAAGCCTCCCTGAAGCAAGCACTCTGCAGTTGGTAGGAGTTCACAGTTTCGTGACGGCAAAAACACATTGCTCGTTTCCTGAGAGATGGATGCTCTCTATTATTCAAAGCCATCTTTTGCCTACTGTCGACTTGTATGGAAGTTACTTGCGTGTAAAGAGAAAAAATACCCTATTACTCTGGTCGCTGCGTTCGCAGAACGTATAAATTATCAAGTACGACAGTTCTCAGACATGCTTTCGGCAGTCTGCCGATTTGTGCTTTTCAGCCGACGGGCTGCGCATGCCAGCACCCTCTTTAAGTTTTATTTTGCGAAAACAAAGAGCTGTGAAAGTACAGCGCGGTGTTAGGCAGTCCAACACAATTGTATAGGCTCCGCGACCACACTCACCAGACCTCCTTAATATTTAACAACCACCGCCGACATCAACCACTTTAGCTATACATATTGCCATGCCCGCTTCTTGTTTTATTTTGATGTATTCGGGTTTGACCAGCAAGGACAGTTATCAATGCTTGACGCTGACCGCGCCGCAGTGTTCGAGAAGCTTCGCGATTGTAGTAGATCGTGTTGTCAAGATTGCGCGAAGGACGCGAATAGTCTAGATTATTCCAGAGCTTGCGCGACCATTAGTGATACGACTGGAAAGTTCAATGCGTGATGTATAAAAGATGGCGCGGCGCGTCCCAGCCATGAGCAGCTTTTCGACGGCCGACGCCCAGTTCGCCGCTTACGGTGTTCAGCGTGTATTGCTGTAGTTTGAGTTTTCATTTCCCCGCCACAAGTTCGGCCAAATAAAGAGTTTCATCTTTACCACGCCAGCTGTTGTCTTCGTCGACCTCACGACCCCGTGACAATACTATTGCTCTTATGACAGGACGTGTACAGCGCACCTGTTTCGGCGCCCTTCATCGCAAGGGGACTTTTGTTCCACTAGCTCAACAAGTTCCGCGCTTAGACACAATCTTTTTGTTTTACTGGAAGACTTCGACAGCGCAATACTACTAGCCTTCCGATCGTCTGTCTGTCAAACATGTCCCCGAGGTAATGTGTCGAGCTTATATTAAGAAACTGCGACGGCAGTCACGAAACCTCAGTCCAGGTCTCGTTCTACAGCTTCGCAGTTGTCGGGAGACGATCTCTGTATCTCGACGATAGGGTTACTGTTTACGTTGCGTGAGTGCGTCAGTGTTTTAATCAACATCGTCCGTGTAGACTTAACAACTTATAAGCCTGATGACAATGAGCAAACACCGATTAGTGTAACAGCGTTCGTATATACTGCTCTGTCTTTGACTTCCGACAATGAACTGAGATGTTTCCGCAAGCGTCCGCTCACAGAAACACTTCACTCGTTTGCCACAAGACACCCCCTTATAACGACTAGACAATGCAAGTGTTCGCATTTTACACGCCGAACTATGTAAACAAGACAATAGAGCAAACAACGATGACAGATCGTGCAAGGTACGCTTTCAGAGTAGTTACGTCATAACAAACCACTGCCACACACCATAAACACTCATGACATAAATCCTCTTTTAAAAAACCGGCGAACGATGCCAGCTTTAGACAGGGGAATCGTTAAGAAGGACAATACAGGTGTCTCTCGAAGGCAATGCATTTTACAGCTCTTCATTTCGCGACAATATTAAACGCCGGAAAGATGTACAGACGGCATGAAAATTGTACGCATCGCGCGAGCGCGTTCCGAAATCGCCGTATGCGCCGTCTAGTAGCGAGCCATCTGCTTTCGAGAGCCTTGCTCTGGCAAATGCGCAGCCAGAGCAATGCTCTAGGCAACAGACCGCTCACCGCTAGACGGCGTAGACTGCAATTTGCTCGCGCTCGCCTGGTTCGTATTGTTAAGTGCGAAGCATTTTTAGCGAACCTTTGGCACTTTCAGCGTTTCTATCTTCATATCTATATATCTAACTATCTACCTAGCCGCCTAGGTCTGGGTGCCTTCATGATTGCCTCCTTAACTTGGTGTAGACTAAAATTGGCATGGGAGGGCAAGAGGATTTGTCGAATATGATTGTCGGGTCATAGCATGAATAACGTAAAAATCCTGTCGCGTACGTCGTCAAACCTTTCCTCCAGACACGTGTGGCACATACCCGTTTAACACGGGCCACGGTATACGAGTATGCGACACAGGTGATTGACAGTTTATATCTGCCCAGGAACGGCGCGAACAGACAATAGTAATAAAAAAATGTGAGAGCGTTAAGAAAAATCGACATCAGCAGCGTTGACCCCCGACGAGCGGAAAGAATAAAAATTAGGATCTCAGCAGGAATCAAACCCAAGCATTCTGCGTGGCAGTCAGGTATTCTACCACAGAGCCACGCCGGGTGTATACACTGGTTTGAAAATACAGCCTGTGCAGGCGTAACGACGGTGCAACGTCAATTGTGGATGTGGTGCTGGCTATCTAATTTTGCAAGAAAGCAAGAAACACTACATATGTCCTCCTACGATGCAGGCGTCCTATCAGATTATCGTCGGTAGTTCCAGTGTTGACTCCGCTTTTATATCAGTCTAATAAACATTACATTTGAATTTCCGTGACTCAGCCAGCTATATTGAAGCATTACTCGACCCCAGAGGAATGCATTAACAAAAATTACGCATGATATTCACATGATTGCACCATAAAGTGCACTTAGTTTCGATAATACTGACGTAGGTACTCTAACATGAGGGCTGACCTTACGTCGAACCATAAGTTACTTTTTAAACGTCATTGTTGTCGACGTGCCTGGTAAGCCTTCGGTGCACACTGCTACTACAGTTACAAAAACGCGTCGATCCACCTCGTAACGCTAGCCTCAAAGCCATAAAATAGAGCATAGACGTACTCGCTGACTGCTTCGCATGAATCCGATTCCCACAACGCGTGCGATCTGCCGAATTTTTTTGTGGCCGAAGGCTCGTTAGAAAACTACCTCGCACAGTGAACCTGATAACGTCCGTCACTCGGTATTCTCTTATCACTTGAAATGCTGACAACGAATGTGTGTCTGAGGCACATACGGGGCAGGCGATATGGTTCAGGCCAATCAGGCCAGCATATACACATCACTGGTCACAATGCACCATGACCGAAGCTGATACGTTGTCCATCATTTTGTTGAACTGCTGTTGGAAGGACTGTTAAATTGATTGACGTTTTACTTATGAAATGCCATGCAACTGTGGCAAGTGGTACATCGGCTATACCGGCCACTGCATTAATAATCGCTTAAGGGACCATCCATTATCGATTAAGAATTGTGTGGGTTCTCACCTGCCTTCCATTGTGCGTTGTGTGGCTGCGCACCACTGTTTAGAGAAATGCGTGTGTGTCACAAATAAGCGCGTTGGTAAAGCGCGCGCATGGCCGCTTTCAAACGGAAGCGGAATAGAACGGCGCGCCCACTTTGACCACGCATGTTTCTTGCAGAGGCGTGTTTCAATTCGGATAATATCGAGGCCTGATCACGCACCGTGTTCCCTGATTCGAATGTAGCTTTGGCTGTTTCGATAGCTCGCTTGATCACGCTATAAAATACCCACTGGCATCGCGCATGTTTATGATTATGCCGAGATTTGTGCCCGATGATAAGCGCGTCCAATTTCGCGAAGCCAGTGAAAATTAAATTGCCGCCTTGGTTCATTTACCAGCTCGTTTCAAAAGCGGCAGCTGTATATTGCCCGCGGCTCACGCGCATGCAAGGCTATATATTACGTGCCGAAAGCACGACATTATAAGGAGGCACGCCGTGGTGGGGGACTTCGGATTAACTTCGGCCACCTAGGGTTATTTAACGTGTACGTAAATCTAAGTACGCCGGTATTACTGCATTTCGCTCCCATAGAAATGCAGCTGCCGTATCCGTGAAAGAACCCACGACCTCGATCTTAGCAGCGCAACACTTCAGCCTGCTAAGCAATGACGGCGTGTCGCATGCAAGGCCAATATAAACGCTCAGTGCACACGTACAGCAAACAAACAGAGAGCTACGATGGGAAATGTACCGCAATCAGCTAAATAAAACACTTTTAGTACTCACGGTACGGTATTTAAACTGGGGTATATTAAGCCCACATGCTCCGCTGCTGTCACATTACAAATAGTTGACTCGGAAAGCCAGCGCGCAATCGCGAAACGTACAGCGGCTGTCTATTTGTTTAAGCTTCGGTTCACAAACGCACTTCCCTTTCAAATGAGCACGGTCGTCGCGTTTCTCCCCGTTAGTAGTTCGTAATACTGTGTACGACAAAAACTGCTTCAAAGTGACAAGACCGCGAAAGCATCTCGGCCGACTGCCATAATCCACTCTTGACGCCTCTGCTCCTCGCACTGCTTGCATTAGAAACGGTAGGATTTGACGGGCACTACATCCCGCTACACATCCCGCGACTTCCAACAGTGTTGCTGGCGTTATGTGACAGCTTTGTTTGCCTGCATAATCCTGCCTTTCATATACGGCAGAAAACTTTGGCAATTCCTAACGGCAAGTAGTGCCACCTCAATGCCATAGATGCAAGTATAGTGTATGGTAGTTTAAACGTACGAATTTCAACCGGTTCCTTTCGCAATGGGCGGTGAACACTGGTAAACTGCCATCCATGGTATATCTCAACTCACGGATGCAATTTAGCAGGTATCTCAGGAGAAGACTATATAACAGCTGTGTCTTACATCGACTTACCTATGGGGCAGAGACAACCTTAAGTTGATGTCGGAGCAGCAGGACACGGAAAGGAAAATGTGATGCGTATAACCTTTTGGGACAAGAAAAAAGCAGAGTCGATCAGGGAAGAAACACACATTCAAGACATGTTAGTAGAAATCACGAAGGCGAAATGAGCATGGGCAGGGCATGTAGCGAGAAGACAAGACCACCGCTCGACATCGAGTGTAACAGAATGGATTCCAAGAGAAGGCAAGCGCTCAAGTGGGAAGCTCAAGGCTGGGTAGATGAGTCTGAGAAGTTGGCGGGGATAAGGTAGCTTCAGCAAGCACAGGCCCAGGTTGATTGGAGAAACGTGGGAGAGGCTTTTATCCTGCTGCAAGCGTAATCAAAATTATGATTATGATAATGATTATGGTGAACGTAATCAAACGTTACATCTTGCAGCCGCACCAGAGTGCAGTTGGAAAGCTTCTGCGGTTCATCAGGCCAGGTGGCAACAAAAAATATCTGACAATAATCGTACGTTGAGAGTAGCTTGCGCCTTTCATGCTGAAAGTTACTTGTGTGAAAAGAGAAAAACGTATTACTTTGCTCGCTGCGTTCGTAGAATGTTTAAATCATCCGATAAGACAGTATTCATTCGGAAGTCTGGTCGTGTATGCTATGGTTGTGTGCGCTTGTTCTGTGTATCCTTTTCTTCGTCCCGTCCGTCTGTGCGCTGTTTTTGAACATCGTGTATGCTATTCAGCCAACAGGCTACACATGTCGTCAAACTCCTTCCATTTTAATTCGCTAGGAGCAAAGAGCCGTGAAGGTATAAGGCGGTGGACAAGTTTAGACACTCTAACACATGTATATCGACTCCTCGACAACACGCACCGAGCCTCCTTATCTTTCAGCAACCACCGCCGACGTCAACCACTTTAACTACGTCTATTTTCTTCAAGCAATAAGCCTACAGCACATCTGCAGAGACGCACTTCGTGGCACCGCAACTTGTCTTGTATTCTGCTAGCTCAATACGTTCGGCGCTTAAAGACAAGATTTTTGCTTTTGCTGGAAGACTTCAACAGCCCTGGGCAACGGGCTTTCCGATCGTGTGACTGTCAAACGGGTCGTCGAGGCATCGTGTCAACCTTATATTAAGAAACTGCGACGGCAGTCAAAAGGCTTCAGTCCACGGTCGCGTTGTATTGCTCCCCATTCGTGGGGGGGAAATCGCTGGATCTGGACGATCGAGTTCCTATTCTCGTTGGCTGGGTACGTCTACGTTTTATTCCCAATAACGTCGTCCGCGAAGCCTCAGCCACATGTAGGCCTGGTGAGAATGTGCAAACACCGATTAGTGGAACAGCGTTCCATACACTGTTGTGCCCTTGACTAGTGGCAATGGAGTAAGACGTTTTCGCTAGCGTCCGCTTTCGGAAACACCTCAGTCCTTTGCCACACGACACTCCGTATAATCGCAGGACCATATAAGTGTCCGCATTCTACACGCCGAACTACGTAAACAGGAAAATAGAGTGAACGGTGATGAAAGATCGTGCGGGGTAAGCTTTCAGATTACCCACGTCATAACAAACCACATGCCACCCGCCATTTGTGCTCATTGCTAGCATGTTTGACACCTATGCGTTATCATCATGACATAAATCCCTTTTTCAAAACGCCGGTGGATGAAGCCAGTTTCAGACCAGGGAAATGTTAACGAGAAGAGTACAGGGGTCTCTCGAAGGGAGTATATTTTTGCGGCTTTCAATTTCGTGACAATACTAAACGACGGAAAGATGTACAGTCTGCCGCAATATAATAGGAACCAAGCGAGCGCGTTGCGTAATTGCGCCGTCTAGTGGCGAGTCGTCTGCTGTCGAGAGTACTGCTCTGGCGGATACGTGTCCAGAGCAATCCTTTCGACAGCGGACCGCTTGCCGCTAGACGGCGTAGACGGCAATTCACACTTTATTATCACCCAAACCTATTATTTTGTGGCCAAATATTCGTTATAAAACGACCGCGCACAACGGATCTGAAAACGTCCGTCACTTGGCATTCCCTTATCACTTGATCTGTCGCGAACGATTGCATGCATCGGATGCAGATGCGGAACAGGCGTAGCGCTTTACCCTTTCAGTCCCAGTGATTCCAATTGCAATAATAAATTTTACAAGTCATTCAGCAAGCACCTGGTAAAAATAAAGCATTGTTCTTTAAGAGTTCATACTTAGCACCTGCTCAACATATGGTGCCAACCATGTGAACGAAGAAAATAAAGAAGTGGCCGCGCTCTTCGCGCATTTGTTTGTTTGTTTGTTTGTAGCCTGCTGCCGATGCAGCTTCTTCTTTCACTGTGCAGAAGTAGGGCATTTATCTTAGTTCTGTGTCGAAAATTTGAATTTTGTTTATTGAGTGTTATGCTATCCCATTGAAATAATTTTTAAGCAAGAAATTAAGAAAAAATTATCGATATGTTACGAAATAAAAGTTAAATAACGAATTAATTCGGTCGCTTATTACTCTAGGTTGAAAAGTGCCACCACAGATTTTTTTCATCTTTTTGGAGTACCATGATCATGCGCATCTCAAATTGTGAAAACCAGTCGCTAACACCCCAAAAAAATAAATAAATCGGGACTGAAAGGGCTAAAGAATCATTCATTACGTAACAACGCGAAAGAAACGGGAAAACTTTCGCGCTGTTACATAATGAATGAATACCAACTAGCCCGGTTTACTGTACTGCTTAAAGAATCAGGCAAACACATGCACGTTAGTGACAACGCACTTGAACAAAACTGGTGCGTTGTCCATTATTTTGTTAAGCTCCTATAGCAGGAACTGTTAAACTGATTGCCGGTTTTCCAACCATCATACATTATTCCACTTGTCAAATTGCTCTCAACTTAAAGACAACAAGAGTTCCGTCAAAACTAATAATAAAACAAAACCAGCCAAAACAAGAGTTGGCACCACGTAATGAGAAGCATTTGTGTTAAAGGACGCTTGATAATTCTGTTAAATTTTCCAAGCATGTAAGTCATTCCTCCTAATTTACCTTAAAGCACGCTTGTTAATGCTGCGAAAATTTACAATCGTTTAAGTCATTGGTCCTAGTGATCTACTCCCGTCTCTTCGTAAATTAGTAACAAGAGCTTGATTTGGGAGGGGTTGGTTAATGCTGAACCAGCAGCATCCAGTTGGTCAGCGCTCTTTTTTCTCTCTGTTATTCCTGCCTGCTGTTATCACGCTGCGCCTACGATATTCGTACATTGGTATTTATAGGCTCGAGGAGCATTCGGCCGCTCCCTGGGCAGCTCCGTGCCCAACGTCCAGGTTTGCTTACTGTGGTAGGCAGAGAGCGCTGCGGAAGGCTGGTATGGGTAGCAGCCTACTCCCCCCCCTCCCCTCATCAATCTCCCTTACCTTTATTCATGCAGCCATTTGAAAAAGAAATAAATTCAAGCAGCTTCACTGATATAACGTCGCGAAGACTCGTTAAACAGCGCAGGTGGTGGCGGCATGTTGCTATTTCATTCGTCCACTTCGCTCTATACTACTTCACTTTTGTACTTGACGTGAGTGGATGCTCTGCTCGCTGGCCAGCTAGTGGGTGGTCATATGATTGCAAGAACTTCAAAGAAAATCTTCGCCACGAAGGCAAAAAATACCAGTGTGTAGTTTTACCTTGCCTGTAAACGTATTATCGTTTGCAAAAAAAAAAAGCGAAATCGCGAATCACCACACAGGTGTATGGCAGCAACAACGCAGGTAGCGACATTTTTTGTGAGTCGATGTGTATAAGTAAAACACATAAAACTGCGACAACTTTACATACCCTGTTTATCTCCTGGCGTAAAGCTTTCGCTAAGGACATACTAAGGAGCGTACAATTCATTCGCACTTTTTCTCCTACGAGAGTATATGCAGTCTAGAAAACGTGATGTATAATTGCACTGTAGCGAAGCTTATTGGAACTCTGAAGTGGGTCGTCCTCTCCGGCCCCTTCTAGTGGGTTGCCCTCTTCGGACAGAGCGCAGCTCGCGCAGAGGGCAACCCACTAGAAGGGGCCGGAGAGGAGCGTCGGCCCCGCCTTGGCTGTCGCTGTCGTTCATCTTCGCCGAGTGTCCGCCAATAAACATCTTTATAGCACAAATTGTCGCAGGACACTGCCGCTCTTCACGCTCTTTCCCGTTAAAGCTCCGATTACCTGGTCACTAGCACACTCAAGAAAACGTGAACAAGAATCGAAATGCGATACAAGCGACAACCCTAATAGCAATTACAATTAGACTTGTACTATTGTGAACTTAACTCTTAAGGTTGGGCAATACAAAATTCAGTGGCTATGGAATATAGAACAACGGGGCATTTGGTATGACATCATTTCCTGAATAATCTTCCTCACATCTTTAATATGGTTCCTAATAATTTGCATTCTTATAATTCATACTGCGCATCACTATTTTACCAAGTGGTGAGCACAATTCTTACTGTGTACTCCAGCTGCACCCATATTATTGTATATTTGACCACAACACCGCCCTGCATATAAGCGCCTAGTATATAAGCGGTCGCCTATTCGATATAGGTAAATCTCATTGTGTGTAATTCAAACTTACATACTAGGCATGATTGCGGTTGGTGACTACATTGCACAAAATTGGCTGCTCTATGACGACGGCTGGCAACGAAAATTTCAGGGCGGGTGCCATGGCTACATTCTGGCTAATTTAAGACATCTGATTTGTCGCCTAATGCCGCTTTGTTTCGCTATAATTTGCAGATAAAATGCACTGGTTGCAAGCTTTTCTGTACTGACAGCCGATGCGTACATGTTTAAGGGGGGGTGGGGGGCAACATGTCATCTATAGAGATGCTACGCGCGGCTAGCCATCTGTGCTGATGTTATGTGCAAGTCATGATTCTCACTTACAGCACGTGTTCTCGTCTGAACTTGACGAACGCAGCAATCCGCAGCAAAATGAAGCTGGCCTGTTGCTCTTCCACCAGATCTCACTACTTTAAACTAGACTAGTATTTTAAGTAAACTCTACTAATGAAATTTGCTATGCGGCTTCAAGAGAAAAAAAAGCTGCTTCCACGTTTGAAGTTTCTACTGGCTTGTTAGCTCGAATGTTCAAAAGTTACTCGGTATCTATCTCAACGCTAGCTATTATACACCAACTGCATGCAGGCGCACTGAAGTTGCTATAAATTATCAATCTTTTCTCAACTTCTCCGTGTCTTGCAGACCAGGCGAGGAGAACTTGTGTTCTTATTTATATGTTTTTACTTGTTCAAAATGATATTACCTTCAATAATAAAAACTACAATCATAATACCGCCTATGTTCTACTCGGCTGCAAATTCGGCGAAAAAATTAAGAAACATGGCTACTTTGCCTTCCTTTAGCTTGAGTTCTGGGCCTTTTTATATGCGCCCTGATCCACGGTATGCTTCAAATCGTTGATGTGTCGAAGCCACGAGGCGTAAAGCAACTCCATTCTTGCATTCTTCAGACTTCGTTACCAAGCACCACGTTAGAGAAACTTCGATGACGATACTATAGCAGCATAATAATTTGTGCGATAGACACCGCTCGCGTTTGAGTACGGGCACAGCATAGTGGCTAAGAGCAAATGCCATGGCACTGGCACAAATAAGAACAAAAATCGAAATAAGCAAAGGTCGACAGTCCGTAGACATTCGTGCGCTTCTTTTTGTCGCGACGGTACGAGCGCCACCACGTGACCATGCTCCACCAATAGGGATACGCAGACTTTACCGCCTTTCCTGGCTGGAAACCTCAGGCAGGAAAATAAAAGATTGCCACTGCCTTTAGTTTTATTCATGTGGCTTAGTAGCAGCACTATCAGTTTGAGAAGTGTGGTAATGTCAACGTTTATTGTTTCGCACGCTCGTGTTCCGATGACAGTATCTTGTATCTTAAGATACACAGTACATTACTCAATATGTCGAAAATGCAGCTACTGATACACGTCTTGCGAGACGTATCGCCATACAGATACAAGATACCCGAAGAGTACCTAAGGTATGACCTAAGGTACAGATATCTTCGACACTGCCCATCACTGTTGGCCACCATCTGCCTACACGAACTCCGGTCTTCCTATTTAAAGTCACGGAACAATTCTTGCAACGCATGTGAAGTACAGCTGCCCTGTATTGTGACTGATCGTGCATGATTCACGACGATCACTATTCAGGCAGCTCGGGCACGTTGGTAGTCCAATTTGGATACAAATAAAAGCACACGGAAAACATGGCCTAAGAAAGCCACACATATCGAATGTGCATGTAATAACACATAAGCTTGTTCCGACTCCAGAGACATAGAACAGGAATAAGGTGCGTAACGTCAATAGGCGACAGCAGGGACGCATGATCATGGATGGCAGCGGGGACGCATCATCACTGAAAACGCACTTGCATGCCATTACATGGCGTAGGGGTGAAAGGCAGCGAGGTCAACCAGACGGCAACATTCGTTGCGCTGTGCCCTACACTGGGGGCAATAAGCGCTCCAGTTTAGGGTAGCGTGTGTGCAAGAACAATTGAAAGCTTTGCCTGAAACGCACGCTACGTCACTTCCAGAACGTGTTGAATCCTCCCGATCGGCATGGCCGCGATCAAGCCGACCTGCATGCTTCTGCTCGTAGGGGTGTGGCTAGTTGTATTACTCGACAGCTGCTACGCCGATTCACCGCCCTTGGGAGGCTGGACAGAGCACGATCCGCAAGGCGACCCCGGGTACCTGATACTTGCCCACTACGCGGTGTCGCAGCAAACGAAGGGCAAGAAGATGTACGACACCGTCGTCAAGGTCATTCGAGTCTCCACTCAGGTTAGTTCAGAGCTTTATTGGTTCTGTTCGTGGTGCCTTTGTTTGTTTGTTATTTATGAATGACACGCGCCCACTACGCAAGGTGAGCTAAGAATGAGGTGAGCAAAGATAATTACTCATTTAATAAATGTGATAGAGAAGTGCGTGGAATGTAACCAACCCCTACATATAGCTTTCATCTATTGCCTCCAGGTTTTTTAGGAGTCGGCCTCCATGTTTTCAGAATTTATTTTTCTTGAAATTCGGGGGGTGTTTTTCGAAGTTTATTTTTAGCAGAAATTTGGCGGTTATTCGAGCTTACTTTTCGTAAATCTCCGATTCTCCGACGTTCGTAGTTCTTAGATGAAACGATATCTGAACACGAAAAGATCAGAACACATGAAGCGCATTTTACATGGCTGGGAGGCTTGAACGTACAAACACAAGCAAAAATACTTGAGCACAAGACACCTACGTTTGCGGGTGTTACAACCTTAAAGCTTGTTGTAATAAACGCAAGTATACTTTACAAGGTCCGTGCATTCGATGTCGTCTTGCGCACCCAAGTGCCACAAGGGGGCCTCATATCAAGATGCCGTCTCGCGCTCCGGGGGGTCCCATATACGTTGACGTCTTTTGCTCCGTGTGCGACAAGCCCTTTGTTAAATATGCGATGGGTGTGGTCTACCCATCCGGGAGCGAACCTGCGACCTTCGGATCCGAAGGCACTTTACTTTCTTCACATGTATATCAATTATTACAATACGCTTAAAACAGTACAATGAACATCCCCTATACTTTGTTTGGCTACATTATTTGCTAGTGTTTATCAAAGTTGTGCCGAATAATAGAAACGAGGCCTAAAAAATTACTTTCCTTCATTGATGCAGAAGCACGTTGCTCCTCAGGTATGAATGTGAATAATAAAATGGCATAGGTGTGAGCACAGGGGGGGGGGGGTAGGGGCAGGGGAAGCCCCCCCCCCAATCACTTGAGAGGGAGGGCGCAAAGTCGTCCCCGTACATTAGCCCCCCCCCCCCTAATCACCTAAGAGGGGAGGGGCGCAAAATCTGCCTGGTACATTGACTTAGTAGGGGGGGGGGGGCGCTGCGATGAACCTTCGCCACCGCTGATGGGGAACCCTGCGCACACCTATGTAAAATGGTTTGCGTCAGGTATGAATGTTAATAAAATAGTTTGCTTTAGGCGTGTGGTCCAGACAAAAAAAGGTACGTATATTTTGAAGATACCTATCAGTGCAAAGTGCTAAGAGCACATTCTTGTAGTTTTACTGCTAACTAGTGACACGTGACACCAACGTGATGCCCTCCACCGCTGCGTTGCGCAGTGTTCCTTGCAGAAAGCGTCCCTTGATGTCGAGAGTTGGGGTGCTAAGCAGGATGGCCCGAGCTTCTCGGGCACACGAGCTTGCTCCGAGCTCGCACTACGGCGGTCATGACAGGTAGACAGTGCGGAGCGCGCGATAGAAGCGTTGATAAAAACGGCTACAAGAGCGAGCATGGCATCACAAACGCATCTGCGGCTTTTCCGGCGGTTCTCGAAAGGAACACCGCGTGCGAACGCGTCGCCGCCGCCACTCAGTGAACATTTCAACAGTGCAGCGACGTCAGCGTGATTGTCGCGCTGTTTGCCAACTGATTTTCGTGCCTCCCACGGGCATGTTCGTGGGCGTTTGTCCTCTTTCGGAAAGTTCGTTCGTTCCACCTGCAGCATGGAAATTTCTACTCTCGAAGGCAAGAAGGGCGCAAACACAGCTCTGTGCTGCAGCTCGTTTCGCTTCTCTCGAATGGAACAGAAATAAATGGACAGGTTGCTGCTATACTTACATTACACGTATGAAGATTTTTCTGCAGTAATGAATCGGTAGAAACAATGGCTCCACAAACAAGTAAATAGTGACATTTCTCACCGCAGATACCACCAGGGGCGATTGCTTCACGGCTTTGAGTGGTACGCCATGAGCGCAGTGAAATTTAATGCGAGACATCGTAGCCACGTCAGTGATATAACCTTTCCTTCTTCGTGCGTATGTGCATAGTCTGCGCGATTAAGCTCATAGAATAATTGTGCCGCTCGCTGGCGTTACGACGTGAGCACTGCTGCTCGGCAAGGTCAAACGCGGTGGGCGACCCGATGTTCACCGCGGGCGTCTGTCAATCAAACTGATTGTCGCGCAAACTCGGGGACAAACTCGTGGATTCTGAGAAGGCCCCAGTTCAACCCGTGACTGTCATAGTGCCGGTGTGCCTGTCAAGCGTTTCATGCGGTGGACACTACTCAGCAACTTCTTTGCATATAAAATAATTTCGTCAGCTTGCACTACTTGTGCAAGGCTGGGGCCATCGGAGGCGCTTGTGATCACCTAGCTTCTTCCAGGTTTTTGCATGGCTCGTCAACTCAGTATGCTTGGTCGGCTTCGAAGTAATGACCCTGTCAATTCGGTCTCAATATTGGTGCTATTGATTAGGTAGATCTTAATTAACATGATATCTAATAGTCATGTCTTAATTGTTAATGTTTTATTTACCACATTAATTGCTCAGTTATTATTAGCAAGGTCTAATTAGTACGGAGCTAATCAGCATACTCCTAATTAACATGGTCCTAATTAGCACGATCTCAGTAATGTCCTGATTACGTTAGTTTTAATTACACATTCTTAAATAGCGTCATGTTAATTAGTATGCTCTTAATGAGCTTGTTCTTAGCTCTACATGGCTTCAGCATGGTCTTAGACGTGGCATAAGTAGCTCGGCATTAGCATGACTTGGCTTAATCAACTTCGTGATAGCTTGTCCGGACTTAATTAGCTAGGTGTACCGCCCAGCCAGTTAGCTAGTCAGCCGGGCGCACCTGCTCGGGGCGCGAGCAGACGATCAAAAAGAGGACGAATAGGGCGCGCGCCGGCCGAGCAACGCGTTGAAATGTACAGGCCGACCATGATGATTATGCACGTGGCCTGAACGATTAGCTCCAGCCGCGGTGTTGTAAGGCGCTCGGCCGGAGCTAATCTCAGAGGCCACGGTGCTGATTACTCTAAAGTATACTTAGTGCAGACATTAAACGCTTCAAAATGAATTCAAACGGCGTGCACACAAATCACGAAATATAGTTAGCAGAACTTTCTGCCACTTTTCTTGCGTGGGTGCACTTCTGCACTCAGTGGAACCACAAACAAATGAAAGAAGGTGCCTGTAGTTTGACGACACCACCCAGCCTTCTCGACTGCCCTTGACGTGACGCCGCATTCCATCGTAACCAATGGAACGGAGCGCGCGCTGAGGGATGGATTTCACATTCTCGTACTATTAGCTCCTTCAGAAGGGGGTGTCATCAGAGCTCGGAAAGATTCCGAGTTTCGCCAAACTCGGGCTATTTTGCATAGCACCCTTGGACGGAAACCCGTCTGGTCAGGAACCGACATGACAGTTAAAACAAGACGCTATACCACCATAACAGCAAAGAGCAAGACGTTTCGGCTCCCGTACAGGAGCCTTGTTCACAAATGCAAATTCAGTGCGTGTGCAGTCCGGTCATGTATGTATGTATGTGACGTAAGCAACGTGTGTACATGTGAGGCAGGTTTCCTTCATTGCGATTGAGTGTGTGAGCCGTTGTCTGGATTTTGATAGATTCCAGATGTGACAGATTCCAGATTTTGCTTTTATCGTGGTCAGCGTCTTGTTTTTAATTGCCTTCAAAGCGTCACTTGCCCGCGGGTTTCTGTGGTCCCCCAAGAGCGGCACATTTCTCCAAGTTTCCTTTTGCGTTGCGCGTTCGTAGAATCGGCCGCAGAGAAACGAAACAAGGGTTGGCACGTGTGTAGTTCTTACGTCGTCTTCTGTTCATTCATGTCTTGAGACTGGCGGAAGTCAAGCACGGGTCAAGTAACATATCTGCATTCGGGCCTAAGGCTGACCATGCGAGCTACCTGGACGTGGGCCTAAACCTGAGTACGCAGGCGTTTTGGTGCACTGGACATCAAAACAGCGCAAAAGAAAACATCACTAAGAGAAGGACAGGCAGTAGCGCTGTTCTCTGTTTTCTTTCAATTCCACCCTGTCTGTCGCGCTGTTTTGATTTCTAACATATCGCACCAACTCGATCCATACATCCGCTTTTGCTACATTTTGTTGTACTACGCTCCCGCTGAAGTTCAGCCACCAGGTTGGGGGATTTCATCCACTCCTGGATAAATATACAATTGAGAACTTATGAAGCTCTCCAGATTCCATAGACCTGCTCGTTTTTCTTCTATTAAATAGCGCGTACACGCTGCGGGCATCTGCCACGAATCCAGCGGTTTAAAAGAAGCGGGGATAAAACTAGAGAAAGTAAGGCAGAGTAATATAAAGATTTTAAAAGTAATTAATTTTAGGATCAAGAGGCAGAAATTGATGTAAATACTTAAAATATTCTCACCAGAACGCACATTGCTTTATCATCTGCTATTGAATAAATATATTATAGGACCTTAACCACGCTCTATAACATGTTTTCGCTGATAGTGTAATCAGTCAAAGTAGTTTTCAACATGACTGCAATTTCAAAAACGTAAGGGCGAAGCAATGAATGCAATAGCAAGAGAGAGATATATGTAATATATTTACAGAAAGGCAGAGAGGTCGGCCTGAGCTACAGTTTGCTCTAACCTGCTAATTCCCACTGGGGAGGGTGGACAGGGGAGCGAAAGAGTGGTGAATGACGACGGTAAGGTAGGAAGATGAGAATATAGTTCCGTTACGCTGGGGCAAATCTAAAGACGTGCATAGCAATAAACTGGAACTTCATACGAAGAAAGGCTAGCAGCTGATTTCTTTGGCAAGTATGGCCGCTGCAGCGAGCGAAGTGACCTTCGTGTGGTCTGTGGCTCTAATGCAACGTTTTCGATGAAAACACAACATGTAGAAAGCTATAAGCCATCTGTTGAATCCCCTCAAGAGATCAGCGTGCGAGCACTGGCGACCATGCTTTGTAGGTCAGTAGGTGCCGCGATACGAGCAGGCCGACGCCCTTTAAAGCGCTGCCTTTGGCCCGTTGCGCCATATTCCGGGTAATAGTGAAGAAGCCTCTGCCACGCTGAAGCGCCTCATTTCCGTCAACGGTAAATGATGTGCATAAATAGCTCGCAATAAATGTGCTGGATGATGTATGCGTTTCTGGACTCTGCAGTAGTTCCTTTATTTTTATTTTTCGCATTATCTCCTTTGGTGATATCGCTATTCAGTGTACCTGAACGATGCATGAGCGGAACAACTAAAAACAGATAAGTTCGCATCGACATCTCCCAGCATCGAGCCACCGTTTATCCTGTCTCCAGATGTTTCGTGAATTATTCAAAACCACTCGACGCTTTTGAAAATAATTTCCTGTATTCAACATCAATTCAAGGTTTCATTTTAGTACATCCAATATCGTGTTCGTTTTAGACATTGTCACTTTAATTTCATGAAAGGCATAACAGATATCTTGCTTTTCCCAGGGCCTACCATTGTGTTTCAGTGACTTCGGGACCTCCTACATGATAGCAAAGAATTCAGTTCGAATCCGTGTGGCGTGCAGTGTGTGTTGCCTGATGAGAGTGAAATGCAAGCGAGCTCCAGGGTTTTAATTTAGAGCCACTCAAGCAACCCCGGTTGTCAAAATCAATGCGTAGCACTCCACTGCGGCGTCCTTCGCTTCCCACAGCGCATAAGTAATAACTCTTCTTTCCTTACATATATGCAGATTGTTAACGGCTTTAATTACAAGATCAAGTTCGTTGCGGCACAATCAAACTGCAAGATCGGTCGAGACCAATATGATGCGTGGAAGTGCCCTCCAGTCAAACCGGTAAGCTTTCATGTCTGCCTGTGTTTGCAGAGGTACACTCTAAGAAAAAAAAAGCGCTTTGACTCCTTCTGGTGAGCTCTCACTTGCCACGTACACCACTCTCTTTAAAGAGACACGTGAACGCCCTTTGGAGAGCATCCTATTCTCATATGAGATTCCTGGTACCCGAAAAAGAGTTTGAGTGTCTGTTTAAAGAGAGTCGTACAGTTGTTGAGGGAGAGCAAAAATATGCTATTTCTACAGCCCTGGTTCGGACCACGGCTCAGCCTCCGACAGTGGGGCGCGTTCTTTCACCCCAGCATATTCGCAGAGGGACACGCCGTTCGAGCAAGGCGTTCATCGAATAGCAGTGCATCGCTTGTTGCGACGTGTCGCTACATGAAAACATTGCGTACACCGTGCTCGAGGCACATTTTAATAGCATAGTTTTCATTGCACTTCATGTGCAATATTAATACTACTACTAATAATAATAAGAAGAAAAAGAAGAACAATAATAATAATAATAACTTCAACTCTTTCTAAAAATGCGTGTAAAGCACTCGATGAACGGGAGATTTAACACTTTCACAAGGTGTGACATCTTAGAAGCAAATTCGTGAGTTACCCTTGATCACCACACTCATGTGTGTAACAACGTTAGTGTCCTATCGTCTTCCTCTTGTTCTAACGCTGTTTCATAGTTCAAATTCAGTGCGTACCAACCAGCAATATTCAAAACGCTAACACAAAGCAACTACTTATACACATATGGGTATAGAACTATCCGTGTAGCTTGAGCAGTGCTCGCCCCACACTGTCAGTGCCTGCAAGGATGTATAGGATATAGCGCTGTAAATATAACATTATCTCAGGTTTTACGTCTCAAATAACGCTGTAACTATGCTGCCAGGTTAGGTTTATGGAAGGAGTCAGTATTAAAAAAAAAAGAACGTCTTACGCTAAATGCATTCGGGTGGGAATATTTGCGCGAATGCTGATGCTGGACATATTAGTGAACTCGGTCGACCAATGGAAAAAACATATTGGAAAGAGAAGTGCTGTGAATTTGATCATGAAGTTAATGTAGCTGCTATAAAATATTCCTCATTTCCATAGCGTTGGATAACTGGTCAAACAGGCGAGCACCGAGTGTGAGCATTTTATTATTTCCAGGACGACCTTTCTGGCTAGAAAAGGTATTGCGCCAATAAGCAGTTAGTCATTGTCGTAGGGGAAAGTAAGAAGGAAGGAATGCTATTCCGTCGGCGATCCTGTCCCCCCTCCCCTCCCCCCCCGAGTTGTACATACGGGATAAGCGCTATAAAGTGCATGCACGTTCTGATTTGTGCACTTACAACAACAAATACAGAGGATTTCTGGAGCTTCGGCGACGAACCAACAAGCGCATAATGCTCTATTTCATCAAAGGTGTAGGGGATTTTCGCATATGAAGTATCCATTCTTTCGAAATAAGCTTTTTTTTTCGGTGTTTATGGATAAAGAAAGCACATAAACAAAACTAGTCAGATACAAGCGCGCGTGATATTTCAACAAAGAAAACGTGTACGTAGGACGCTTGATGTCTGATTCATAGTTGGAGTAAATAAATGGAATTTCGACAATGCGACTCATGTCCTTGCATGTTACATTGGCGTGTTTGTCATGCACGCATGCATGTGCAACGGTAGTCAAAAGTCCCCAGGCCGCTGTCCCGTGTAATTCTACGGTAGCATGGCGCGCGAACTTTTGACCTCCCCTGTACATCCTGGTATATATACCATGCATGACCGCTTATTTATGTTTGCCATACTAACGCTATGCCATTATTGGTATCAATCAAGTTAAGGCCAGATGAAGTGATCAATGACAAGATTAATCATCAAGTACGATTTTAAATTATATATATTACGACATAATTATTTAATTAGGTGCATGATGGAGAAATAGCAGCCTGCATGGATGACCATGCAGGAGTACTGGCCGACCCGGTCCTTATGCCCGTGTGACTCAGGCATTACAAAAGCCGTCTAACCGATAGGCTACATACTTAATGACCAGCGCGAAAAAAAAGGAGAGAGGAAGGGAAGAAAGTAGCCATCAGTGGAAAATTGGGCTTGATGGTTCGACAAGCATGCAACCGTGCCGACTAGACTAGGTAAAGTTCGAGCTGCTACACGACCGGTTTCCAGGGCCGCCGTGTCAACTACTTTGGGTCGCTAGGGCGGTGGCATTTCGAAGGCCCTCGACAGGGTGTCTTTCGAAGTGTGCCCCTGTGACACGGGTATTACTCTGTAAAAAAGGGTGGCATCGGAAAGGCCAATTTCTTTCGCTGCACATGACTGATAAACCCACCCAGTGTGTCCTATATTATAACATTTATTCACTGAATATTTTTGTCGTTTTCTCTTCTTCAGCCGAACAAGGAGTGTACAGCCTTCATTCATGTTGTACCTACGACTAATGCTACGAAAGTGATCCGTTACTCCTGCCGTTTGGTCCTCCATCCCTGAAGCCCACAAATTCAACTTTTCTTCTGCTGCTAACATGTAACTAGCCCAAAGACAAGTGACATGTGCATCAAATTGCGAGTGATTCATTTGAAGCAATTTTGCTTTGTTATTTTCTTTCGCACAAACGAAATAAGAATAAAGCCGGACAAACTATTGTGACCAGATTTCTTGCTTATTTTTGATTAGCGGGGGGGGGGGGGGATCACGTGCCTGTTTTTTATTCGGCGCAGTGAAGAATAAAGATGGGGTAGAGCGCATTTGCCAGGCATCCCAAGATCATGAATGGTAGTTTACCACTCTCCCTCAACAGAATGGTATAAAACAGCTTCATCTTAAAGGTACTTATCTACAGGGCAGGAACCTGAGAGCTCATGAAGAGTGTTCAACTTAAATTGAGGACAACGCAATGTGTCGTGGAAAGAAAAGTTATAGGTGTAACCTTAAGGAACAGGAACAGAACAGTCTGGGCCAAGTAAGGATATAATCGTTAAGGACATCTTAGTCGAGACCAAAAAGAAGGAATGGTCATAGACAGGGCATGTAGCGTGAAGGCAACATAAGCTCTCGTCATTAAAGGGGCCCTGCAGCACTTTTTTCAGCATGGCCAGAAAACGCTGCCGATCGGTAGTCGACGCTCCCGAGAACACGCGAGCCAAACATTAAAGCGCTGTGAAAGTGAGCAACTGGGCGTGTTAGTGCTGCATGATTCGAAATAGTAGGCGCAAAGAAGACGACCCACGAAAATGGAGACACAAACGGGCACCTGTGTGTGTGTGTTTTATATATATTATTATGTTTTACTTTAGTATCGTTGAATTTCTCCATACGGCGACAACTACCGCCTATCTCACGGCTGTGGCGCCATCACAGCTCCATCTACTTATATATCGTGTAACATCTATCCACCGAAACCATGCGCTGTTACACCGGTATTGTTACGCTACTATCGATCGTACTTTTTGGAGGCACATTTCAGGGCCGATTGCCCCGTAATCGCGTGAATAACGCCGCTACACCTTCCGATGCTTCGAGAAATAAAGACAGCAAGTCTAAGATACGCTGTCGGGGTCAGAACTCTTTTGCAGTATCCGTCTCTTCTAATGTGAATGTCATATCGCTGGCCGAGCGAAACGTACCAGTTCCGTCGTTCCATTTCGGGAGGTTGTCATCACCAAAGGTTTGTATGCTTCATTTTATTGTCATAGCGTTTGATATAGAGTTCAGCGAGACCGTAGGTTTGTGTGATTACCAGCGGCGCATACTATTTATCAGTTGAGAATCGATGCAATTATTTGGCCTAATTGTGTTCCTCGCTTCAGTGGTCTGGCGTCAGCCATTGACAGTGGAGTAACATTTCTCTATATTGTCACGTCGTCGTGACATTGAGGAAGGTAGTAGTGGGCCTGAACTCTGGTGGTAGACCTTGTTGCCTACGGCTAGCTGGTCGTGGTTGGCGTCGATGTCTTCGCGAGTTGGGCTGGGCTCACGGCTTGATGGGGGCGTCTGGAGCATGAACGAACAGCACTTCCACCAGATGTGACGTGGTCGTGACGTTGACGAAACTAGTAGTCGGCGTGTTCAACGACGAAACTCTTTATTTGGGCGAACTTGTACCCGGAAAACTGAAAAGTCAAGGTACAAGCAATTTACGTTGTACACTGATAGCGGCGAACAGAGCGTCGGCCATCGGTAATTTAGTATAAAAGCGCGTTGGCTTTCATGCGCAGGCCAGGGTGTCGGAACAAAATGTTTTTCGCTACAGTTTTAGTTTCGTTCCACCGCAAAAAGTTCCGTTCCGGTTCTGTGCCGCAACGAAAAAAAATTATTCCGTAACGGTTCGTAACGGCTTTTTACGCAAAGTTTGAAGTTAAGGTAATCATAAAAAACATTGAATTTTAGATGTAGTTACTTGCCCTGCTCTTTGGAAAGTGGGACAAGGGTAAAACACGTTCTTGAGAGGAGCGGAAGCAACTCCACCCCGAATTCCTACCAACTTGCACAAAGCAGTATTTATTTCAGTCATATGATTTATTTTCTCAAAAGACAAATACGATTTCTTTAGCGGGCGCAATGTTTTGTGTCAAGGGAGTGAGCACGATCTCAGAAGCAGCACGTGACTGAGTGATGTTCGAGACCGCTGTTCTGATAAAAGGATCGCCAGGACTGCGCGGAACACGCAGCACAATCACAGCTAAAGCTGGAAGTGCGAACTTTGTAGAGCCCGTTGTAGATTCTCTTGGGGCAACTAATACAAGTACACATGCAAGGTACCCACTACGCCATAAATCACCGTAATTTTTATCAAGTAGCGAAGTTACCACTAAGCAATTTTTGTTCATTTTTGGAGAAACGTGGTACCCACTACACATCTGTAAGGCAGTGCCCTTTCTGCTGTGGCTGATGACGATGAAGAATTATGGCTGAGCACTTCGCAGTGGGTGAGAAGCAGTGTTGCGGAATGGGAGCCTCCATACCATTCCAGTTCCATTCCGGGGAATTAGGACTTGCCGCAATTTAATTCCGTTGAATTCCTCGCAATGAGAAAACTTAGCCCATTCCCACTCCGGGAATGGCCGGGCAGATCAATTCCATTCCTGTAATTTCTCAATGCAGGAAAGGCATGTTGATAGTTTTATCGAGTTAAGAATGAACGCCCCATAAAGCTGATGCCATCAGACGCATTAAGAATTGCAAAAGTACGCAAAACACGTTACCAAGTTAGAGGGATAGTAGCTTGGTGACATCTCGTGCAGTACAACCACCGTACTAATTCCCATAGGGGCAGTTCTTCCGCTACCTATCGTATTTGCATGGTCAGCATGTTTTAACAAATGAATGAATGAATGAATGAATGAATGAATGAATGAATGAATGAATGAATGAATGAATGAATGAATGAATGAATGAAAACAACATTTATTTATGAATGAAAACAACTTTTAACGGTGATGTTTTACTAATATTTAAGCCTAAATGTGTTAATGCCAAAATGACGACATAGCGTATTTTTATGCTGAAACAAGTAGTATTCAAGAAGACTAAGCAGTCTTACCGCGCGTCAGGAGCGGTCGTGAGTATGGAGAAAACTAAGATTTGGTTAATGGGAAACAAAACCCTCTAGATCTGCTGGTATTAGTTGGAACAGTGCACCTCTCGGGCCCCTTGTGTTAATGCCAAAATGACGACATAGCGTATTTTTATGCTGAAAAAAGTAGTATTCAAGAAGACTAAGCAGTCTTACCGCGCGTCTGGAGCGGTCGTGAGTATGGAGAAAACTAAGATTTGGTTAATGGGAAACAAAACCCTCTAGATCTGCTGGTATTAGTTGGAACAGTGCACCTCTCGGGCCCCTTGTGCCTTTGCATCGAATACGGAACACTGGGCCGCACTGCTCGTCAGGAGTGATGGTTGTCAAGCGCGCCTTGCAAGTATCGATGTGGTGAGGAGAACTTTCTGTGTTCGCCTGCGCGCAGGTATGCAGTGTCTTCCTTGTCGCAAAGGCTCTTTACGGGTCTCAGGTGCTAAACTGCTCGTGAGATAAAGATCAGGTAGTGCATAAAGTATTCGCCACTTTCGTGTGGAGGTATCAATGCGAACCAACGCGCAGGGGTAGCTTGTTTCTCCCTTCAGTACCAGCTGGGATAATGCATTTTTTTGCACACTAACTTATGCCTCTGTTTGTAGTAGGCGCGTTGCTTTTAAATGTACCGTACTTGTAATCAGCCACGCCATTTTAAAAATACTGCTTTATTAACACGAAAGTGTTTTATACCGGGGTCCACCAAGTACTTCCGCTACCGGATATGACGTTCATAAAATAGACGTCAATGGGTGAGAAAGAAAGAAACCAAGAAAAAGATCCGCCGCCGGGAATGGAACCCACGACGCTGCGGCCACGGCGGTAAGCGCCCGACGCGAAACCAACTAAGCTAGCTTGGCAGATGGTGGACACCTTACGAGTGCGCCTTATATCTTTCACACATTCTCTCTCGCACGGTGCTCCCTGTTGGCGGTGTAGATAGGCGGGGCGGAGCGAGGGCGATGCCGCCGTCTGTGAGAAGTGAAAAGCAGTAATGCGTCACGCTCGACACTTACTAGCGCTTACTCCGAGATTGCGTGCGATATCGGAGGTCATAGTTAAAGCATGGCATCCGAGATGGCGGGCGCGCAGATCTCGGAGGCCATGGTTAAAGCATCTCTATACCAGCGAGGGACACTGCATGGCCGCGCTGGCGTCGCCGAGGCACCCTAGACGCCGTTACGTTCTTTGCCTTTCGCTTCGTGTGAGCGTGCGCCGGCTCATCGCAGTTGTGCAGCTTCCACATGCACCAACGGGAATTCTCCGCCGCCGACTAGTTCGATTGCGAGAGCACGGACTAACAAAACTGCTGCAATACGCGTTGCAGAAAGGACACGATTTCGACAGGCGAATGTCGTGCCTTGGTGGAGCGAGACAGGGGCCAGCGGGACGCACGTATTTGCGGCTCAAGCTAAGAACCTCTACGCACTAGGGATAAACATGGGTGCATTCAAGCCAGTCGATGCTATAGCTGCCAAGCACGAATAGACATTGTACAAGCTCTGATATATCACTACAGAATAAGCACTACTTCTGTGCAGACACGTTTCACTTTCGTGTTTTACCGATTCCTATGACGGAGGGATCAGCCATGTTTTTTGTTAAATTCGAGGCTCTCACTTACTAATGTTTGAAGTTTGAAAAACAGCACGTAGACGAAAACGTGCTCTTTTTTTGGAAAAAGAAGTAATTCCATTCTCAGTCCATTGCGTGCAAAAGGCGCCTAATTCCATTCCCATTCCATTCCGGGGTCGCGAAAATGTGGAATGATTTTGGAGTCATTTCACCTCTGGAGTGGCAACTCCCCAACACTGGTGGAAAACAAACCACACACTTTGCGTTGTTAAGATTGTGTAATGACTGGTTGTTATTTTACTCTTCTGCCACGCTATATTACATATGTTAACACGATTCCTTGCCCGACATGACGCCTGTATGGAGTATTTTTGCGAAGGAGTTACAAGCCCCAGCATGGCACTGTGGTGAAAGACTCGAGTTCCACGCAGAGGGCGCAGGTTAAAATTCCATCCGACCCTCGAAATTTATTTCTCATTCAATTTTTTTCTTATTTCACGCGATAGCGGTCACGGACACCGGCGGCGGCGGACAACTATGGCGCCAAAATCAGCTGTTGTGATCTCATAACAGCTGTCGCTGTAACAAATTCAGCGCCGACAATGCCCTCTCCACTTTCGCCTGCCTGACAGGCGCGGAAAAGTCCACTTGCGTTAATATAAACAGCTCTGGTTGCCACTGTTATCGTTTTTCGCACAATTTCAACATATCTTTGCTTTGGAATTCCTGCCTGAGGTACGCGCCAATACTGTACCCTGAGATATGCTCACATTGCACGAGCTCAGTTGTTCCGGATCGCGAATTTTTCTCGTGAACCGAAAAACGATAGAAAAAATTTCGGTTTCACTCCGGAACGAAATAATATATAAAGTTTCAGTTTCGTTTTCGTTCCGGTCAAAGATATCGTTTGTTTTCGTTTTTCGTTTTCGGCTTTCTTTCTGTTCTGACACCCTGGCACGGGCTATCAAATATTTCAGCGTTATCGCTGGAGGCCGCATAAGCTGTCGAGTAAACTAGACCAGTCCGTCCTGCGCGCAATCTTAACAGAATGATCTCAAACAATCGCGAAGGTTCTCAAACACTGGAGCGCGATCTGCGCCGAGCGTTGCTGTCTGTGCGGGTGAAATCCGAATACATTGAAATAAAACACATGGGACAATATGGCAAAAGAGAGAAATGTTACCGGATATATTGACCAACATAGGGGACATCGCCGTTTCTCCCTTATAGGAGCGAGGGCCACTCCATTTTTTAGAGTGTATCAAAGTTTGCCAAGTAAAACACCAGCTATTATTAATCTTCGTTCCTGTCCCTTAAAAATGAGCTCGAACAAAATGTAACAGCTTCTTGAGCACTCCAGTATAAGATATCTGATAGTAACATATTTCTCGTTCTGTACAAAACGGCAAACACAATTACTGCGAACTATCTGCTCCATTCAATGTAATGCAATGGCATCTAGCCTCATTATTTACAAAGTTGCCCTCACGCGAGCACTTCCATGACTTCACTCTTCCGTGTTCACCCTTCCGTGACAGCGAATACATATTGTACGCTTTTTAGAGATGGTTGTTCTCTATTATTCAAATGCATCTTAAGCCTACTATTCGGCTGTTCCAAGAGAGACACGTGCAAAAGAGCGTCGACGGCCCCAAAACTCTTCATCTACTATCCCTACACATTACCCTACTTCAAACAGTGTTGTATTGCATGCTGGCGTTACTGATGAGAACTAATAGACAATAAGGCCAAAGAAAGTATAGGGGATGTTATTCGTTGTAATTAGGATAAAGTGCGAAGAAAGTAAAATGGACGAAAAGATAAGTTGCCGCCGGCAGGGACCAAACCTGCGACCTTCGAATAACACGTCCGATGCTCTACCACTGAGCTACGGCGGCGGTCATCTTCCCGTCCACTTTATGGGGTATATATGTGCATTTAAACCTAGGAGTGTTAGTCAGCGGTGTTAGTCAGTAGGTAGCAGTCGTAGCAGCGTTAGTCAGTAGGTAGCAGTGTTAGTCGGTAGGTAGTATGCGAGGGATTATTGGTCAGCTGTCAGCTCATAAAAAGATCTCATGCTACGTGACGCCAACAGGCAGAAAAAGAGTGATCCACACTCGCCGCCATGGCTGCGACTGGCGCTGACTAACATGACATGACCTGACAAGAACTTTATTGGAGCCCTGAGAAACTCGAATCTGGGAAGCCGGAGGCCCTCAGATCAAGTTGGTGGCGCCGCCCACGATGGGACTAGAAGTCGAAGTTCCGTCGCGATGTCGTGCGCCCTCTGGACGGCCTGGAGTTGGGTGTGGAGATCGCTGCTCTTCAGGAATTCCTCCCATTGCTGCTTCGTAAGGGAGGAGAGTCATTAAGGGTTAGGCACAGCCAGAGCATGTGGTCGAAGGAACACGAGTCATGGCCGTATTTGGGGAACGGCTGTAAGCGGTCGGAGCCTATGCTATTAAGGGACCGAGGAGTGGGATACGAACGGGTTTTCACTCCTAGGTTTAAATGCACATATATATCCCATAAAGTGGACGGGAGGATGACCGCCGCCGTAGCTCAGTGGTAGAGCATCGGACTCGTTATTCGAAGGTCGGAGGTTCGGTCCCTGCTGGCGGCAAGTTATCTTTTCGTCCAGTTTACTTTCTTCACACCTTATCCTAATTACAACGAATGACATCCACCATACTTTGTTTGCCCTTATTATCTGTTAGTTCTCATTAATATTATATCTAACTGAGAAACGAGCCCTCAAAAGTCATATTCTTTCCTTCATGCTGGCGTTACGCGACAGCTTTGTTTGCCTGCATAATCCTTTCTTTCATATACGGCAGCAAACTTGGGCAATTCCTATCGGCAAGTAGTGCCAACTCAATGCCATAGGTGCAAGCATAATGTATGGTAGTTTAAACGTACGAATTTCAACCGGTTCATTCCGCAATGGGCGGTGAACGTTAACGTTCAGAAAAGTATACCGTCGTATACTATTCTCCTGAGAAACACGGGTAAACTGCCATTCATGGTGTATCTCAACCAACGGATGCAATTTAGCAGGTATCTCGGGAGAAGAGTATAAAACAGCTGAGTCTTACAACGACTTACACATGGGACATGGCACCAGGATATGGAAATGACAATGTGATGGGTATAACCTTTAGCGACAAGAAGAGAGCAGAGTCGATCAGGGAAGAAACACAGGTTCAAGACATCTTAGTCGAAATCACGGAGGCGCAATGAGCATGGGCAGGGCATGTACGAGAAGACAAGACCACCGCTCGACATCGAGAGAGTAACAGCATGGATTCCAAGAGAAGGCAAGCGCTCAAGTTGGAAGCTAAAGGCTGGGTAGATGAGACTGAGAATTTTGCGGAGATAACGTGGCCTCTGCAAGCACAGGCCCAGGTTTATTGGAGAAACGTAGGGAGGCCTTTAAACTGCAGTAAGCGTAGTCAAATTTATGATGGTGATGACGATGATGATTATGGTGAATGTAATCAAACGTTACATCTTGCAGCGACACCACAGTGCTATTGGAAAGTACTGCGGTTTATTAGCCGAGGTGGCAACGAGAAAATATCTGATGATTATCGTACGTAGAGAGTACCGTGCGCCTTTCATGCTGAAAGTTACTTGTGTGGAAAGAGAAAAACGTATTACTTTGCTCGCTGCGTTCGTAGAATGTTTAAATCACCCGATAAGACAGTATTCAGACATGCTTTGGGCAGTCTGGTCGTGTATGCTATTCAGCCAACAGGCTGCGCATGTCGTCAAACTCCTTCCATTTTAATTCGCAATGAGCAAAGAGCCGCGAAGGTAAAAGGCGGTGAACAAGTTTAGACACTCTAACACAAGTATATAGACTCCGCGACAACGCGCACCGAGCCTTCTTAACTTTTACCAACCACCGCCGACATCAACCACTTTAACTGTGTCTATTTTCCTCAAGCGATGCACGTACCGCACACCTGCGAAGACGCACTTCGTGGCACGGCAACTTGTCTTGTATTCTCCTAGCTCAATACGTTCGACGCTTAAAGACGAGATTTTTGCTTTTGCTCGAATACTTCGACAGCGCTAGGCAACGGGCTTTCCGATCGTGTGGCTGTCAAACGCGTCGTCGAGGCATCGTGTCGACTTTATATAAAGAAACTGCGACGGCAGTCAAGAAGCTTCAGTCCACGGTCGCGTCGTATTGCTCCCCATTCGTGGGGGACAATCGCTGGATCTGGACGCTCGAGTTCCTATTCTCGTTGGGTGAGTACGTCTACGTTTTATGTCCAATAATGTCGTCCGCGAAGCATCAGCGAAAGGTAGACCTGGGGACAATGTGCAAATACCAATAAGTGGAGCAGCCTTCTCATATATTCCTGTGTCACTGACTACTGCCAACGCAGTAAGACTCTTCCGCAAGCGTCCGCTTTCGGAAACACGTCCATCCTTTGGCACAAGACACCCCGTATAATCACAGGATCATATAAGTGTCCGCATTCTACACGCCGAACCACGTAAACATGAAAATAGAGCGAACGGTGATGAAAGATCGTGCGGGGTAAGTTTTCATATTACCCACGTCATAACAACCCACTGCCACCCGCCATCTGCGCTCATTGCTCGCATGTTTAGCACCTATGCGTTATCACCATGACATAAATCCTTTTTTTTTTTCAAAACGCCGGTGGACGAAGTCAGTTTCAGACCAGGGAAACGTTAACGAGAAGAGTACAGGGGTCTCTCGAAGGGAGTATATTTTTGCGGCTTTCAGTTTCGTGACAATACTGAACGCCGCCAGAAAGATGCACAGTCTGCCAAAAAATAATACGAACCACGTGAGCGCGTTGCGTAATTGCCGTCTGCGCCGCCTATTGGCGAGCCGTCTGCTATCGAGAGTGCTGCTCTGGCGAATACATGTCCAGAGCAAGGCTCTCGACAGCGGACGGCTCGCCACTAGACGGCGTAGACGGCAATTCACGCGTTGATATTATTCACACCTATTATTTTGTGGCCGAATGTTCGTTACAAAACGACCTCGCACAAAGGACCTGAAAACGTCAATCACTCGGCATTCTCTTATCACTTGAAATGTCGCAAACAATTGTATCGGATGCAGATGCGGAGCAGGCGTTGCGGTTAACCCTTTCAGTCTCAGTGATTCCGATTGCAATCACAAATTTTGTATGTCAGTCAGCAAGCACGTGGTGAAGATAAAGCATTGTTCTTCTTCAAGAGCTCATATTTAGCATCTGCTCTACATATGGTGCCAACCTGGTACACTCGACAAAGAGAGGTCACATGTGAACGAAGAATTTCCAGATGTGGCCGCGCTGTTCGCGCATTTCGCTCAGGCAGCTTCTTCTTTCACCGTGCAGACGTAGGGCATTCATTTTAGTTCTGTGTCGAAAATTTGAATTTTGTCTATTGGTTCTAAAAAGACAGGGCGTGCAAACACGGATGCAAGTGTCCGTGTTTGCACGCCCTGTCTTTTTAGAATGAATACTTACCAACTAGCTCAGCTCTCTGTTTTCTCTATTGGGTATTACGCTATACCATTGAAATAATTTTAATAACTTTAAGTAAGAAATTAAGAAAAAATGATCGAATTGTTACGAAATAATAATTCATTACCGAATTAATTCGGTCGCTGATTACACTTGGTTGAAAAGTGCGAGCGCAGATTTTTTTTCATCATATTGGACTACCATGATCATGCGCATCTCAAATTGTAAAAAGCAGTTGCTTACACCGCAAAAAGAATTAATAATCAGGACTGAAACCGTTAAAGAATCAGACAAACGTGTGCACTTTAGTGACAAAGCACTCGAACAAAACCGTTACGTTGTCCATTATTTTGTTAAAGGAGGACTGACACAAAAATTTTACACATTGTTTTTTTTTGGTGCAACTGATAGCTTATGATCCACTTATCACGGCTACAAACCTCGTTTGCGCGAGTGCGCGACGGTTATTTATTTAGCGACGTTTTTAGAGCGCCCAGTCGCAGTTTCGGTTTCAAAGAGCACCGAGCTAGGCAGCTACTTCTGGAGGACGGGTAGCCACAGCTGGCCACGTGAACACGCAAAATTGTGACGTAGGCGGCTCGCGAGCGTGAGTGCGGTGGGCCCCGAACCAGGTCAAGTGGCGCCAGCTATGGAGGATTAGGAACAACTAACAAACGCGTAATCTATGTCCTCCGAGCATTCGGAAGCGCCCATCTCGACTCGCTAAGCTTACAGCATCGATTATTTGACTATGGCTCTCAAAAACGGCGCCGAATCGGGACTAATACATTGCTGTCGAAGCTTAAGGACATGAATCTAAAGCAAATGGAAGCATCAGTTCGGAACTTCCACGTTACAGAGCGCACGGCGGCCACTTGATAGATTCGAAGTGGACGACAACCGCTTTTGGCAGTGCTGCCATGTTTTTCGGAGGCGCGAGTGCCTCGCCGGCGAAGCTTGCCGTGCAAGTTGTACAGCTCTCGCGCGTGCGGCGACGGCCGACGTTCTGCGGCACCGCGCCGTTGCGGCAGGCTTGCCTCTAGCGTGAGCGGGCCATAACATCTGCCAACGGGCACGACGAGCGAACAGCGGAAGAGAACACAACTAGCACACGCAAAGCCGCAGGCACGGAGGAAGAAATGGCAGGTAGCACGGCACAAGCGCAAGGGCACAACCAGCCACCAGCCAACACAAACTCGTGACGTAGGTTTGTTTACACATCCCCCGCGTTGATGTCGGCGTCGCGAAGCGCTCGCATCTCGCTCAGTCGCGCGGCATGCACTTTAAAATTGATTTTAAATATGTCCTAGGCTATATTGGCCCTTGATATTTCGTAGACGTTTTGTATGGCTCCACATATATCTATTTCACTCATTATCTCGCCTTCGAAATTTTGTGTCAGTGCTCCTTTAAGCTCCTATAGCAGGGACTGTTAAACTGATTGCCGGTTTTCCAATCATCCTACACTATTCCACTTGTCAAATTACTCTCAACTTAAAGACGAGATGAGATCCGTCATAAACTAATAGTAAAAAAAAATCAGCCAAAACAAGAGTTGGCACCACGTAATGAGAAGCATTCGTGTTACAAGACGCTCGTTAATTGTGCTAAAGTTTCCAGGCATATAAGTCATTGCTTCTAATTCACGTTAAGGCACCCTTCTTAATGCTGCTAAATTTTCCAAGCATTTAAGCCATTGGTCCTATGCGACCTACTCCCGTCTCTTCGTAAATTAGCAACAAGAGCTTGATTCGGACGAGTTGGTTAATGCTGAACCAACAGCATCCAGTTGGTCAGCGCTCTTTCCTGTCTCTGTTATTCCTGCCTACTGTTGTCGCGCTGCGCCTGCAATATTCATAAATAATATTTATAGGCTCGAGGAGTATTGGGACGTTGCCTGCGCAGCTGCGTGCCTGACGTCCACGTTTGCTTACCATGGTGGGCAGAGATCGCTGCGGAAGACCGCTATGTGTAGCAGTCTACCCCTCCCCCCTCCCATCAATCTTCGTTACTTTTACTCATGCACCCAATTGAGAATCAAATAAATTCAAGCAGCTTCACCGACTTAACGTCGCGAAGACTCGTTAAACAGCGCAGCTGATGGCGGCATGTTGCTATTTTCTTAATTCACTTCGCTCTATACTAGTTCTGACACCAGGGCTGGGCAAAAGTACTTTGAAATTGTATCGCGATACGATACAAGATACTCGGTGAAGGAATTATTTGACATGCAGACACACGATACTACCGCAATTATGGCATGCGATACGATACTCTCCAATGGTATCTTAACATACTTTGATACATTTGCAAATTTGTTATTAGCGATGTATATAATGTAGCAGCAAACACCTGTGCAACAAGCACTTGCTTGAAAATTTAGCTGCCACCAACTTTGTTTGATTTGAATGAAATTCCTGTTAGCGTATCGAAAAATTTGTCTTTCTTACACAAACTATATTAGTTTCATTCGAAAACAACATATTTGGTTCCTTTAACTGCTTAACATGACAGATCTTTACAGTACGCTGTCGGCTGTTCTTGATTTTAACTTTTCTATTTCACGTGAATGGATATCTGCTTGCTGGCCAGCTAGTGGGTTGTCATCTGATTGCAACAACTTCAATGAGAATCTTCGCCACGAAGGCGCCAATACCAGTGCGGTGTTTTACCTTGCCTGCAAACGTATTATCGTTTACAAAATAGCGAAATAGCGAGTCACCGCACAGGTGTATCGCAGCAACAATGCAGGTAGTGGCATTTTTTGTGAGTCATTGTGTATAAGTAGAACACATAAAACTGCCATGACTTTACATAGCCTGCTTATCTCCTGGCGCAATTCTTTCGCCAGGGACGTACTCACGGGCGTACAATCGTTTCGCAATTTTTCTCCTACGAGGGAATATATGCAGCCTAGAAAACCTTCTGTATAATTTCACAAATTGTCGCAGGACCCTGCCGCTATTCACGCTATTTCCGGTTAAAGCTCCGATTACCTGGTCACTAGTGCAATTAATAAGAAGTGAACAAGAAGCGAAATACAATACGGGCGACAACCCTAATAGCAACGACAATTAGATATGAAGTATTGTCAGCATACCTCTGAAGGTTGGACAATAGAAAATTCAGTGGCTATGAAATATGGCGAAAAAGGGAACGTTGGCACGCTCATCATGGTATGACATCATTTCCTGAATACCCTGGCTGACATCTTTAATATTGTTCCTAATAATTCCCATTCTTATAATTCATACTGAGTATTACTATTTTACGAAGGGGTCACCAAATCGTTACTGTGTACTTCACCTGCGCCCAGATTATTGTATATTTGTCTTCAACACCGCCCTGTATATAAGCGCCTAGCATATAAGCGATCGCCTATTCGATATGAGTAAATCTTATCGCGTATAATTGAAACTTACATACAAGGCATGATTGCCGTTGGTGGCTACATTGCACAAATTGGCTGCTCTATGACGACGGCTGGCAACGAAAATATCAGGTTGGCGCCATGGCTATATCCTGGCTTTAAAACATCCGATTTGGCGCCTAATAACCCTTTTTTCCCTTTAATTGGCAGATAAAATGCACTGGTTGCAAGCTTTTCTGTTGTGCCAGCCGATGTGTGCGTGCCTACTAACCCCATTGTTCAAATTAGAAGAAAACGACCGCCGCATTTGGGTCATACGTACCATCATCATGGATTAGGGTGTTCCATTAAAGTGGAAGAAGACGGGGCAGTCATGGCGTCGGTCTCAATTCTTTACATATGGTGCCGAAACCCGGCACCATGACTCCAGCTGGAACAGAGACCTCTAGGAACACCCATGGACTGAAGTGACTGCAAGCGTCGTCTGGAGGTTCGCGAGACGGGAGCCCTCACGTCTACTTTGCCTCCGAACTGACTTGCCCTTCACGACAATGGCCCGATGTTCGCAAGGCAACACAGTCCGTGGAGGTCAGCCACGTACATCTTGAGAGCCGAGCCACGTGACTGTAGCGTCGTCTGGAGGCTCGCGGGACGGGAGTCCTCACGTCTACTTCGGCTCCGTACTGACTTGCCCTTCACGACGATGGCCCCATGTTCGCAAGGCAAGACAGTCCGTAGAGGTCAGCCACGTATATCTTGAGAGCCGAGCCACGTGACTGTAGCGTCGTCTGGAGGCTCGCGAGACGGGAGTCCTCACGTCTACTTCGGCTCCGTACTGACTCGCCCTTCACGACGACGGCCCGATGTTCGCAAGGCAGGACAGTCCATGGAGGTCAGCCACGTACATCTTGAGAGCCGAGCCACGTGACTGTAGGCGTCGTCTGGAGGCTCGCGAGACGGGAGTCCTCACGTCTACTTCGGCTCCGTACTGACTCTCCCTTCACGACGACGGCCTGATGTTTGCAAGGCTTGAACGTCCACATAGAGTGGAACATCTCGACAGCCCTGCACTCCGCCCAGTGGGAGGTATCTACGCCCATCACAAGATTTTCTCATCGATGAGAACTTCGAGACGTGTGAGGTCAGGGCGACGAATTTCTGTCCCGACACCCGTGCTGTATGCCCAGCCTTGGAAGCAGCAGGAACATGAAGCGCAGGTGCAAACTACCATAACGAAGGCGGCGTCGATACTCAAGACCCTATAGGTGATTAATATGCTGAATCCTGATCACGCAGCATTGGCCCTTGAAACCATCTGCTGTGCACCTGCCTGCCTCATGAAACTTCGCTACAACGGTCTATAGACGATTCGCGAGGCCAGAATGCCGAGTTCCTTTGGTAGCCCAGGAGCTTTAAGAGCGAAAGGGGAAGTGAAAGCAGGACAGTTCCAGCAGACGCATCGCAGCAAATGTTCTATCAAATGCAGCAACGTTAGTGACCACCTGAACATCTAACAGCCGAACTCGATGCAAGCCAGTTGACGAAGCTTCGAGGTGCTGAGGGACAATACTCGTCCTTCGATTCAGCGTGTTCATTTGGCGGCGGCGAGAATGTGTTGAAATTAGAAGAAAACGACCGCCGCATCTGGGACATACGTACCATCATCATAGATTAGGGTGTTCCCTTAAAGGGGAAGAAGACGGGGCGGTCATGGCGTCGGTCTCAATTCTTTACGCCCATTGCATCCAGGCATCCCAACGCAGCGTGCGGCGCGCCCGCAAATACGGAGGGGCGAAGTTGCGTACATCTTTTAAAAGGTGGGGGGTGCAGCGTGTCATCTATACAGATGTTACGCGTGGCTGACCATCTACGCTGATATTACGTGCAAGTCATAATCGTGATTTACAGCACGTTTTCTCGTGTGAACTTGACAAACACAGTAATCCGCAGAATAACGGAAAGGTGGACGAGTTGGTTAGGGTTCATAGTGTAATGTTCACAACGCATGTCCTGTCTTTTCTCGTCCTTGTATTCGTTCTAGCGCTGCCCCACTCATTACACTATGAACAGTAATCCACACCAAAATGAATCTGGCCTGTTGCTCTTCCACCAGATCTCACTACTTTAATCTAGACAAGTATTTAAGCAAACTCTCCTAATGAAATTTGCTATGCGGCTTCAAGAAAAAAGAACCACTTCCACGTTTCAAGTTCTTACCGGCTTGTTAGCTCGAATGTTCAAACGTTACTTTGTATATTACAAGAACGCTATCTATTATCAACTACAGGGAGGCGCACTCAATCTGTTATAAATAATTTCTCAACTTCTCTGTGTCTTGCAGACCAAGCAAGGAGAAAGTGTGTTCTTTTTTATATATTTTTGCTTGTTCAAAATATTATTATCTTCAAAATTAAAAACTGCAATTATAATACCGCCTATGTTCTATTTGACTGCAAATTCGGCGATAAAATTAAAAATCATGGCTACTTTGCTTTCCTTTAGCTCGAGTTCTGGGTCCTTTTTATATCCGCCCAATGGCAATCTTGATCCACGGGATCCTTCAAATGGTTGATGTGCCAAAGCCACGAGGCGTAAAGCAACTCTACTCTTGCATTCTTCAGACTCTGTAACCAAGAACCACGTAAGAGAACCTTCGACAACGATACTCTAGCGGCATCATCATTTGCGCAATAGACGCAAATTATGATGCCGCTCACTGCCCATTCCTGTTGGCCACCATCTGCCTACACAAACTCCGGTCTCCCTATTTAAAGCAACGGAATAACTCTTGGAACGCATGTGAAGTGCTGCTGCTCTATATTGGAACTGAGGCGCGCATGATTCACGACGATCACTATTGAGGCAGCTCGGGCACGTTGGTGGTCCATTTTGAAGACAACTTCAAAAGTTGTCTTCAAAACGGACGGAAAGCGCACGGAAAAGATGGCCGAAGAAAGGCACACATATCGAATGTGTATGTAATAACACATTAGTTTATTCCGACTCCAGAGACAAAGAACAGGAATGAGGTGCGTAATGTCAGTGGATGCAGACATAAGTGATTAGCGCCAAAAAACCACGGACAAGGTAGAGACGACAGACAGGACGGAGCGCGTCTCTATCTTGTCCGTGTTTTTTTTTTTTTTGCGCTAATCAGTTATGTCTGTAGTTAATACGCACCAACTAGCCCAACTCACGTCTCTAAGTCCGTGAATGGCAGAGGGAGCGCATCATCACTGAAAACGCACTTGCATGCTATTACATGGCGTAGAGGAACCAGGCGGGAACATCCGGTGTGCTGTACCCTACACTGTCGGCAGTGAGCGCTCTAGTTTAGGGTAGCGTGTGCGCTAGAACAATTGAAAGCGTTGCCTGAAACGTACGCTACGTCACTTCCAGCTCGTGTTGAATGCTTCCGACCGACATGGCAGCGATCAAGCCGACCTGCATGATCATGCTCCTAGGGGTGTGGCTAGGTGTATTGCTCGACAGCGGCTACGCCGATTCATCGCTCACGGGAGCCTGGCAAGAGCAGAATCCGCATGGCGACCCCCAGTACCTGATACTTGCCCACTACGCGGTGTCGAAGCAAACGAAGGGAAAGAAGATGTACGACACGGTCGTCAGGCTCATTCGAGTCTCCACTCAGGTTAGTCCAGAGCTTTATTGGTTCGGTTCGTGGTGCCTTTGTTTGTTTGTTATTTATGAATGACACGCGCACGCTACGCAAGGTGAGCTAAGAGTGAGGTGAGCAAAGGTAATTCCTCATATAATAAATGTGATAGAGAAGTGCGCGGAATGTAACCAACCCATATGTATAGCCTTCATATATTACCTCCAGGTTTCTTAAGAGTAGGGCTCCATGTTTTCATTATTTATTTTTCTTGAAATTCGGAGGGTGTTTTTTGAAGTTTATTTTTAGCAGAAATTCGGCGTTTATTGGAGTTTAGTTTTCGTAAATCTCCGATTCTCCGACATTCGTAGTTTAATTTTGCATTATTCTCTATACTCCGATATCTTAGATGAAACGATATCTGAACACGAAAAGATCAGAACACATGAAGCGCATTTTACATGGCTGGGAGGCTTGAACGTACAAACACAAGCAAAAATACTTGAGCACAAGACACCTACGTTTGCGGGTGTTACAACCTTAAAGCTTGTTGTAATAAACGCAAGCATACTGTACAAGGTCCGTGCATTCGATGTCGTCTTGCGCACCCCGGTGCCACCAGGGGGCCTCATATCAAGATGCCGTCGCGCGCTCCGGGGGTTCCAATATACGTTGACGTCTCTTGCTCCGTGTACGACAAGCCCTTTGTTAAATATGCGATGGGTGTGGTCTACCCATCCGGGAGCAAACCTGCGATCTTCGGATCCGAAGGCACTTTAATTTCTTCAGGTGTACATCAATTATTACAATACGCTTAAAACAGTACAATTAACATCCCCTATACATTCTTTGGCTGCATTATCTGCTAGTGTTCATCAAAGTTGTGCCAAATAAAAGAAACTAGCCCTAAGAAATTCCCTTCCTTCATTGATGTAGATGCACGTGGCTCGTCATGTATGAATGTCATACATGACGAGTCAACAAAATGGCATAGGCGTGCTCACAGGGGGGAGGCGGCCGCCCCCCCCCCAAATCACTCAAGAAGGGGGGAGCGCGAAATTGCCCCCGTACAACCCCCCCCCTAGTCACTAAGAGGGGGGGGGCGCAAAATCTGCCTCGTACATTCACTTAGTAGGGGGGGGGGCACTGCGATGAACCTTCGCTCCTCCCTGATGGGGAACCCGGCGCACGCCTATGAAAAATTGTTTGCGTTAGGCGCGTGGTTCAGACAAAAAAGGGACGTATATTTCAAGATACCAATCCGCGCGAAGTGCTAAGATCACATTCTTGTTATGTTACTGCTAACGAGTGACGTGACACCAACGCGATGCCCTCCACCGCTGCGATGCGCAGTGTTCATTGTGGAAAGCGTCCCTCGAAGTCGAGAGTTGGAGTGCTATGCGCTTCTCGGGCACATGAGTTTAATCTGCGCTCGCACTACGGCGGTCATGACAGGTAGGCAGTGCGGAGCGCGCGATAGCAGCGTTCATACAAACGGCTACAAGAACGAGGATGGCGTCACAAATGCATATGCAGCTTTTCCGGCGGTTTTCAAAGGAACGCCGCGTGCGAACGCGTCAGCGCTGCCACTCAGTGAACATTTCAACAGTGCAGCGACGTCAGCGTGATTGTCGCGCTATCTTTTTGCCAACTGACCTTCGCGCCTCCCACGAGCGTGTTCGTGGGCGTTCTTCATCTTTCGGAAAGTTCTTTCCGTTCCAACTGCGGCATGGAAATTTCCACTCTCGAAGGCAACAAGGGCGCACACACAGCTCTGTGCTGCAGCTCATTTCGCTTCCCTCGAATGGAACAGAAATAAATGGACGGGTTACTGCTGTACTTCCATTGCACGTATGAAGACTTTTCTGCAGTAACGAGTTGGTAGAAACAACGCCTCCTCAAACATGTAAATAGTATAAAGGCGCTTATTGACGGCACTAGTCGACGAAGCACAACGGCGACAGTCAAGACAGAGCACGGACTCTGAGCACGAGGAGCGTGCTGTCAGAGAAGAGCCGAAGGGGACGACCCACTAGAAAGCGCTCGAGAGGGCGACCCATTACAAATTTCCAACGCCTCGCTACAATTACTCCGGGTACGAAAACGGAGCCGCCTGGCGACCTAACTGCTTGTCACTATGAGCGGGTCATGGTAGGGCTTCAGCCGCTCCACGTTGACAATGTCGCGCCCTCGACGGCGCATGTCCGAAGATGGTTCAATGGGTTCGATCAGGTAGTTGACCGGGGACGTGCGTTCGACGACACGGTAGGGGCTGTCGTACTTGGGCAGCAGTTTGGAAGAGGGGCCAGTTGCAGTGGTAGGAACGGAGAACCATACGAGTGCTCCAGGGAGGAACGTGGGCGCAGAAGTGGTGGTGTCACCGCGAATGCTCTTTTGCCGCTCTTGGTCACGCGTAGTAAACCTCTTGGCAAGCTCCCGACACTCCTCAGCAAGTCTGGCTGTGGCAGAAATAGGCGCACACTCAGACGGATCCGGCTTGTATGGAAGGATTGTGTCGATTGTGTGCGACGGGTGTCTGCCGTACAATAGGAAAAAGGGGGAGGAACCAGTAGTGCTCTGAGGGGCGGTATTATAGGCGTAGGTGACGAAAGGCAGAATGGTACCCCAATTGGTGTGATCGGCGGCGACGTACATCGAAAGCATCTCGCCGAGCGCGCGGTTAAAGCATTCGGTGAGGCCATTCGTCTGCGGATGGTAAGCAGTAGTTTTCTGGTGAACAAAGTTGCACTCTTTGAGAATGGCTTCGACGACTTCCGACAAGAAGAGACGACCTCCATCGCTGAGCAGCTCCTGGGGTGGACCGTGGCGCAGCATGAATCGGTGCCGCAGGAAGGAGGCAACATCGCGCGCTGTAGCCGCTGGGAGTGCGGCAGTTTCGGCGTATCACGTAAGGTGGTCAACAGCGACGATGGCCCAGCGGTTACCAGCCGACGTTAGAGGAAGTGGTCAATACAAGTCTATGCCAACGCCCCAAACGGCCGGCCAGGGCAAGGCAGAGGTTGCAGAACTGCTGGCGACAGGTGCGTTGATGTTTTGCGGCGCTGACGATCGATGCAGGAGCGAATGAACTTCTGCACGTAGCGGTACATCCCTCGCCAAAAGTACCGTTGGCGAATGCGGTGGTAGGTTTTCGATACCCCAGAGTGTGCGCACTGCGGATCAGAGTGGAACGACTCGCATATGTCAGAACGCAGACTGCGGGGTATTACGAGTAGCCACTGGCGGCCGTCGCCGTAATTGCGTCGGTTGAGGAGGTCATCGCGAACGGCGAAATGGTGGGCTTGGCGACGCAACGCGCGAGTGGATGGTGTTGCCGATGGATCAGTCAGCAAGTCTATCAATGAGGCAATCCAGTGATCCTTGCTCTGTTCAGTAGCGATGGTGTGAATGTCGATAGAAGAAACGGCATTGTGAGACACTGAGCTATGGGTATTGTCGTCAGGCAAGGGGGAGCGCGAGAGTGCGTCTGCGTCAGCATGCTGGTGTCCGTTGCGGCACAGCACGCGGATATCATAGTCCTGTAGGCGAAGTGCCCAGCGGCCGAGGTGACCTGAGGGATCCTTCAATGACGACAACCAGCATAGTGCATGATGGTCGGTGATCACATCAAATGGGCGACCATACAAATAAGGTCTGAATTTCGTTAGGGCCCAGATGATCGCCAGGCATTCCATTTCGGTGACGGTGTAATTGGTCTCGGCTTTAGTAAGCGTACGACTTGCATATGCCACGACATATTCAGGGAACCCTTGTTTGCGCTGCGCAAGGACAGCGCCAAGGCCAACACCGCTAGCGTCTGTGTGTACCTCTGTAGGAGCCGTAGGGTCGTATTGGCGTAGTATGGGAGGCGACGTCAACAAACGACGGAGCTTTTCGAAAGCGTCGTCGTACTCGGACGACCATGAATGGAGAGGCCCGTTACTTCCGAGGAGCTTCGTCAGGGGCGATATGATAGTCGCGAAATTTCGAATGAAGCGCCGAAAGTAGGAACACAGTCCTACGAAACTGCGCAGTGCTTTGACGGACGTAGGTTTCGGGAACTCGGTCACGGCGCGAAGTTTGGCTGGATCGGGGAGAATTCCGTCCTTGGGCACGACGTAGCTGAGGATTGTCAGCTGCCGTGCTGCAAATCGGCACTTCTTTAGATTCAGTTGCAGACCGGCGTCGCTCAAACGCGTCAAAACATGCCGTAGGCGTTGAAGATGGGTGGAAAAGTCCGGAGCAAAAACGACGACGTCGTCGAGGTAGCGCAAGCACGTGTGCCATTTCAGGTTGCGCAGGATGGTATTCATCATGCGCTCAGTGGTGGCCGGCGCATTACACAGCCCAAACGGCATGATGTTGAATTCGTACAGGCCGTCGGGCGTGACAAAGGCGGTCTTCGGTCGAGCGTCATCAGCCATAGGTACTTGCCAGTACCCTGAGCGAAAATCGAGATATGAAAAGAATTCGGCGCCTTGCAGGCTGTCAATCGCATCGTCTATGAGCGGCAGTGGATACACGTCCTTACGAGTGATCTTGTTGAGTCGTCTGTAGTCCACACAGAACTGCACAGAACCGTCCTTCTTCGCAACAAGAACGACTGGAGACGCCCAGGGGCTGTTGGAGGGTCGAATAACATCGCGTCGAAGCATGTCGTCGTCTTCTTCGGTGATTACACAGCGTTCTGTGGGAGATACGCGATATGGATGTTGCCGCAGTGGCAGGTGGGCGCCAGTGTCGATGCCGTGCGTACCGGCCGACGTGCGGCCGAGAGAAGTTTGAGCGACATCGAAAGAAGAACGAAATTCTTCCAACAGGTCCAGAAGCTGGGAACGCTGGACCTGTGTAAGGTTGTCAGCTATGGTGGACCCAAACAGGTCAGCGGGTGTTGAACCAGATCGAAACAGCACTGAGCGTACTGGACCTGCGGCCGTGCGTGTCATCGAGTTCGTTCATAACTTGTGCGTCTTCGAGGGGTTCCACGCTGCCGAGACATTCCCCTCGCGCCAACGTAACACTGTACAGGGAGGGATTGATTACAAAAACCCGCATTTCCCCGCAGGGGAGTATGAGGAAGTGCGAAGCACGGGGTGATGCTATGAGGGGGCGCGCGCGACTAAACTGCAGAGCCGAGCGAAGGAGACGGCAGCGAGAGAGCACGCGCCAGCCGACCCACGGAGGTCTGGCCGTTTTTAAGTGCAAAGCACTTTTACTGATGATGATGATCTGTCTTCCGAACTCGTTCCAAAGAACCCGCAACGCGTTCAACTTGTTGGCGGCGTTGCGCACGCCCGAGATGGGGCTCAGGTTGTTGTCGAACCACAGTCGATCGCACACCGCGCAGCTATATCCGAAGCTGCGGTCCAGGAAGTCTCGCTTGAAGCGCGCGTCCGGCCGATCGAATTCGAGGGCCCGCGCTCGCTCACGCATCGCGCGTCCCCGCGCCAGATCGGCTTCGGGGTGCTCGGCTCGCTTCGCACGCTTTCGTTCGGCGTCTCGCCGCCGGCCTTCATCACCACAGGCAATGCGCGGGGCGCGCGCAGCCACGGAGCGGAGGGCGGAGCGCGCGCAGTCACGTGGGGCGTGACGTCGCTGCGCCGTTGCTACAGACGCTTCTCTCCGCTCCTCGCGCCGTTGCTATGGGACGGCGGATTCAGGGTCGCTTATAAAGTGCATTCGCACTTAAAAATAGAGGTGCTGCCCTGAGTGACTTGAACGGTCGCGAAAGGCACCAGCAAGCCTTTCCTCGTGCAAATACGGTCATATGGCGAGAGGAGTGCAACGGTGTCGGATAGACTGGTGCAGTAGACGGACACCGATGTTGACGAGTTTGCAGGCACTTTGATGTCGTCTTTTACGAGTACCTTGCTCACAGCCGATGGACTGTCTTCCGGCGTCAAATTAGAGAATGGTGACAGCTCTATTTCGGCTGGTGCGCAATGAATGACGGCGTCGTGGCGGGAGAGAAAATCCCATCCGAGGATGACCTCGTGCGAGCATGCAGGAATTATGATCAGTTCGATGGCGTACATAGCGTCCTTAATCATGACGCGGGCTGTGCACACCGCTGTAGGGTGAATACGTTGGGCGCTGTCTACACCGTCTACAAACACGTCTATCACGTTCGAAGGGCTTCGCTGAGGGCTTTCCCAGTTCGATCGCGTCGCAGCCCTTGCCTCGTGGACTGCGACGACTAGTTTTCCTGGTCGCGTGGGACCAGACGTGGCCGCATCGGGGAAAGTGAGCGGCGTCGTGGTGACGGTGAACGGCGGGTAGAGGGCGCTGGGCGAAACGGCGGTGACATAGGCTGCGGTGAATCGTAATACGGGCGGCTTGACTGGCTTGACATGGTTGAGACGACTGGTGGCGACTGCACGCGATTGCAATAGCGGGCGACGTGACCGGCGCAACCGCACGCAAAGCAGATGGGGCGGTTGTCGGAAGTGCGCCATCGTTTCGCCAGGGTGGGTCCCATCCATGGCCCAAGACGCGATGGACGGGGCGGCGGCTGATAGAACTGCATGGTGTGCTGCAGTCGTGGCCTAGGACTGACGTCGGCGTACGCAGCCGGCACACTCGCCTCGAAGGCCTGTGGTCTGGCGACGACGTCGGCGTAAGGATGTGGGGCAGACACAGGGATCACAGGGATCGCTGGGGGTGGCCTCTACAACTTGCGCGTAACTTAGTGGCGCAAGCGCCGGAGGTGGCTGGTGGTATTCCGGCATGACCTCCGCGATTTCCTGTTGAATAGCGCAGCGTAAGGGAGGCAGCAGTGCGGTCGACGGCTGTTCAACATGCTGCGACTGAGGCAAGGCCAGTAGAGAAAACTGTCGGGCGATTTCCTCGCGCACAAATGACTTGACCTCGGCGAGCAAGCCCGAGTGATCAGAAATGGCCGACAAGCCAGCGAGGTCGGCGTCGCGTGATGGAGGTCGACGGGTCAGCAACCGCTGCCGGCGCAGCTCCTCGTAGCTTCGGCAGAGCGTGATCACCTCTGTCACGGTACGAGGGTTCTTGGCGAGCAGCATGGTGAAGGCATCGTCGTCAATGCCTTTCATAACGTGGCAAATCTTGTCAGACTCAGACATGGTTACGTCGGCCTTCTTGCACAGGTCAAGGACGTCTTCGATGTCGCTGGTAAACGACTCAGCGTTCTGCTGAGCTCGTTCACGTAAACGCTGTTCGGCTTGCAGTTTACGAACGGCAGGTCGGCAAAACACGTTGATGATGGCGGTCTTGAAATCAGACCACGTGAGGAAATCGGTTGCGTGGTTGTTGTACCACAGGCTGGCCACACCCGCGAGGTAGAAAACCAGGTTGATCAGCTTTCCTTTCTCGTCCCATTTGTTGGGTACGCTCACGCGCTCGTATATCGCGAGCCAGTCCTCCAGGTCAGTGCCATCCGCGCCGGTGAATATAGGAGGGTCGCGGATGCGGGAGGCACCGGGGCATAGTGTCGGTACAGGGGGAAGCGTTTGTTGGGCGGCGTCTTGAGGCATGGTAGAAGTCACGGTACGGGATCGAAGCGCCAGGGGCATCGAACGGGGACCGAAGCTGGTTGGACGGCGCAGCACTCTCCACCAACTTATAAAGACGTTTATTGATGGCACTAGTCGATAAAGCACAACGGCGACAGTCAAGACAGAGCGCGGACTATGAGCACGAGGAGCGTGCTGTCAGAGAAGAGCCGAAGGGGACAACCCACTAGAAAGCGCTCGAAAGGGCGACCCATTACAGATTTCCAACGCTTCGCTACAATAGTAACATTTCTCGTCACAAATCGTCACAAATACCACCAGGGGTGGTATTTGCGACGAGAAATGAAGCAATACCACTCAAAGCAATGAAGCAATACCACCCCTGGTGGTATTGCTTCATTGCTTTGAGTGGTACGCCTGAAGCGCGGTGAAATTGAAGGCGAGACATCGTAGCCACGTGATGATATAACCTTTCCTTCTTCGTGCGTGTGTGCATAGCCTGTGCCATTAAGCTCTTAGATTAACTGTGCCGCTCGCTGGCGTTACGACGTGAGCACCGCTGCTCGGCAAGATCAAACGCGGTGGCGGAACAATGTTCACCGCGGGCGTCTGTTAATCAAATTGATTGACGCGCGAACTCAGGGACAAACATCTTGACTCTGAAAAGGCCACAGTTCAACTCGTGACTGTCATAGTGCCGGTATGCCTGTCAAGCGTTTCATGCAGTGGACACTACTCAGCAACTTCTTTGCATGTAAAATAATTTGGTTAGCTTGCACTACTTGTGCAAGGCTGGAGCCGTCGCTGGAGCTTGTGATCACCAAGCATGTTCCACGTTTTTGCATGGCTCGTCAACTCAGTATGCTTGGTCGGCTTCGGAATAAAGACCCTATTGGTTCGGCCTCAATATTGGTGCTATTTATTAAGTAGGTCTTCATAGTATATTCAATAGTCCTGTTTAATTGTAAATGTCTTAATAACCACAATAATTACTCAGGTTTTATTAGCGAGGTCTAATTAGTACGGAAATAATTAGCATAATCCTAATTAACACGATCCAACGTAACACGATATCAGTGAGTAAGGTCCTGATTAGCTTGGTTTTAAATACAAACTCCTAATTAGCGTCATGTTAATTAGCATGATCTTAATGACTTTGTTCTTAGCTTCACGTGGTTTCATTAGCATGGTATTAGTAAGACGTGGCTTAATTAGCTAAGCCTTAGCATGACTTGGCTTAATCAACTTGGTCATAGCATGTTCTGACTTAATTAGCTAGGCATACCGCCCAGCAAGTTAGCTAATCAGCCGGGCGCACGTGCTCGGGAAGCGAGCAGACGATGAAAAAAGGACGAAGAGGGCGCGCGCCGGCCGAGCAACGCGCTGAAATGTACAGGCCGACAATGGTGATTTTACACATGGCCTCAGAGATTAGCTCCAGCCGCGGTGTTGTAAGGCCCTCGGGCGGAGCTAATCTCGGAGGCCACGGTGCTGATTATTCTAAAGTATACTTAGTGCAGACATTAAACGCTTCAAAATGAATTCAAACGGCGTGCACACAGATCAGAAATATAGTTAGCAGAACTTTCTGCCACTTTTCTGGCGTGGGTGCACTTCTGCACTCAGTGGAACGACAAACAAATGAAAGAAGGTGTCTGTAGTTTTAAGACAACACCTAACCTTCTCGACAGCCCTTGACGTGGCGCCGCGTTCCATCGTAACCAATGGAACGGAGCGCGCGCTGAGCAATGAATTTCACCTTATCGTACTGGTAGCTCGTTCAGAAGGGGGTGTTGCCAGAGCTCGGAAAGGTCCCGAGTTTCGCCAAACTCGGGCCATCCTGCATAGTACTCTTGCTTTGGTTCTCGGTGCATGCCTCAACCATGCCGTAACGAAAGAAACTACTGTGCGCCTAACATTGGCTTTGTCAGACTATCCTATAACTCGGGCCATCCTGCACAGCACCTTTGGACGGAAACCCATCCGGTCTGGAACAGACATGACAATTAAAACAAGACGCTTAACCGCGATAAAAGCAAAAAGCAAGACGTTTCGGCTCCCGTACGGGAGCCTTGTTCACAAATGGAAATACAGTGCGTGTGCGGTCCGGTTATGTATGTTCTGAAATGTGACGTAAGCAACGTGCGTACGTCTGTGGGAAGTTTCCGTCATTGCAACTGAGTGCGTGCACCGTTGTCTGGATTTCGATAGATTCCAGATGTGACGGATTCCAGATTTTGCTTTTATCGTGGTCAGCATCTTGTTTTGTTTGTCTTCAAAGCTTTTCCCACGGGTTTCAGTGGTCGCCCAAGAACGGCACACTTCTCCAAGTTTCCTTTTGTGTTGCGCGTTCGTAGAATCGGCCGCAAAGAATCGAAAGAAGGGCTGGCACGTGGGTAGTACTTTCTTCGGCTTCTGTTCATTCATGTCTTGAGAATGGCGGAACTAAACCAAGCACGACTCAAGTAACATATCTTCATTCGGGGCTAAGGCTGACCATGTGAGCTACCTGGACGTGGGCCTAAACCTGAGTACGCAGGCGTTTTGGTGCACTGGGCATCAAAACAGCGCAAAACAAAACACCACTAAGAGAAGGACAGGCAGTAGCGCTATTCTCTGTTTCCTTACAATTACACCCTGTCTGTCACGCTGTTTTGATTTCTAACATATCGCACCAACTCGATCCAAACATCCGCAATAGCTACATAATGTTGTACTTCGTTCCCGCTGAAGTTCAGCCACCAGGTTGGGGGATTTCATCCACTCCTGGATAAATATACACTTGAGAACTTATGAAGCTCTCCAGATGCCATAGACCTGCTCGTTTTTCTTCTATTAAATAGCGCGTACACGCTGCGCCTATCCGCCACGAAACCGGCTGTTTAAAAGAAGCGGAGATAAAACCAGAGAAAGTAAGGCAGAGTAATATAAAGATTCGAAAAGCAATTTTTTGGGAGCAAGAGGCAGAAAACCATGTAAACACTTAAAATATTCCCACCAGAACACACACTCCTTTATCATCTCCTATTGAATTAAGTATGTTATAAGCCCTTTGCCAGGCCCTATAAAATGTTTTCGCTAAGAATGTATTCAGTCAAAGTTGTTTTCGACATGACTGGAATTTAAAAAATGTAAAAGTTTTGTCGAAGGGCGAAGTAATGAATGCAATAGCAAGAGAGAGTGATATATAATTTATTTACAGAAAGGCACAGAGGTCGGTCTGAGCTACAGTTTGCTCTGGCCTGCTAATCTACAGCGGGGAGGGTGGACAGGGGAGTGAAAGAGTGGTGAATGACGATGGTAAGGTATGGAGGTGAGAATATAATTCCGTTTCGCTGGGGCAAATCTAAAGACGTGCATAGCAACGAACTGGAACCTCGTAAGAAGAAAGGCTAGCAGCAGATTTCTTTGGCAAGCATAGCCGCTGCAGCGAGCGAGGTGACCTTCGTGTGGTCTGTGGCTTTAATGCAACGTTTTCGACGAAAGCACAACACGTAAAAAGCTATGAGCCATCTGTTCAACACCCCTCGAGAGATCAGCGCGCGAGCACTGGCGACCATGATTTGTAGGTCAAAGTACAGAGTCGTAGGTGCCAGCCCCCCCCCCCTCTCCTTCAACGCTATACGAGCAGGGCGACGCCCTTTAAAGCGCTCCTTTTGGTCCGTTGCGCCATCTCCCGGATAATAGTGAAGAAGCCTCTGCCGCGCTGAAGCACCTAAGATATATGCCTACCGTCAACGGCAAATGATAAGCATAAGTAGCTCGCCATAAATATGCTGGATGATGTATGATTTCCTGGGCTCTGCAGTAGTTCTTTTAATTTATTTTTCGCATTATCTCCTTTGGTGATATCGCTATCGAATCTACCTGAACGATGCATGAACGGAAGGACTAAAAATAGATAAGTTCGCATCCACGTCTCCTAACATCGAGCCACCATTTATCCTGTCTCCAGAAGTTTCGTGAGTCATTCAAAACCGCTCGACGCTTTTGAAAAATAATTTGCTGTATTCAGCATCAATTTAATGTTTCGTTTTAGTACATCCAATATCGTGCTCGTTTTAGACATTGCCACGTGAATTTCATGAAAAGCAGGCCGGATATCTTGCTTTTTCCAGGGCCCACCATTGTCTTTCAGTGGATCAGGGGCCTCCTACATGAAAGCGACGAATTCAGTTCGAACTCGTGTGGCGTGCACTGGTGTGTTGCCTGATGAGAGTGAAATGCAAGCGAGCTCCAGGGTTTTAATTTAGAGCCACTCAAGGAATCCCGGTTGTCAAAATCAATGCGTAGCACTCCACTACGGCGTCCTTCGCCTCCCACAGCGCATAAGCAGGGGCGTAGCGAGAAATTTTTTTCGGGGGGGGTTCAACCATACTTTATGTATGTTCGTGCGTGCGTTTGTATGTGTGCGTGCGTATATACGCAAGCAAAACTGAAACATTTCGGGGGGGGTTTGAACCCCCCCAACCCCCCCCCCCTTGGCTATGCCCCTGCGCATAAGTAATAACTCAACTTCTCTTACATATATGCAGGTCGTTAACGGCTTTAATTACAAGATCAAATTCGTTGCGGCACAATCAAACTGCAAGATCGGTCGAGACCAATATGATGCGTGGAAGTGCCCTCCAGTCAAACCGGTAAGCTTTCATGTCTGCCTGTGTTTGCAGACTTCTTCGGCTTAGTGGGAGCGCGGTACACACAACAGACGAAGGAAGAACCACAGAACACGAGCGCTCACTAACAACTGGTTTATTCACACATTAGAAGGACACATTTATACACAAAGGTGCGCATGTCAAAAAAAGGAAAAGATTACAGCACGAGCAGCGCGCGGCGCACTTTATCGAGGCACTTGTCTAAGAACTATCAATGTAGTTAAATTCACAGTCATGTAGTGATAATGAAGGATGGCTTATAAACTGGTCTGCATTCCTGGAAATGTTAGTGAGCGCTCGTGTTCTGTGGTTCTTCCTTCGTCTGTTGTGTGTACCGCACTCCCAGTAAGCCGAAGAAGTATGAATTACCAACTAGCCCACCTTTCGATACTTTTGCAATGTGTTTGCAGAGCTACACTCTAAAAATGAAACAAAAAAATCATTTGACTCCTTCTGCTGAGCCCTCACTTGCCACGTACAACACTCTCTTTAGGAGACACGTGAACGCCCTTTGGGGAGCATCCTATTCTCATCTGAGATTCCTTGTACCCGAAAAAGAGTTCGCGTGTCTGTTTAAAGAGAGTCGTACAGTTGTTGAGGGAGAGCGAAAAGACAATATTTCTACAGCCCTGGTCCGGGCCACGGCACAGCCTCCGACAACGGTGTGCGTTCCTTCACCCCATCATATCCGCAGAGGAGCATGCCGTTCGAGAAAGGCGTTTGTCGAATAGCAGTGCATCGCTTGTTGCGACGTGTCGCTACCTGAAAATATTGTGTACACCGTGTTCGAGGCACATTTTAACAGCATATTTTTCATACAGTTGTACATGCGGGATCAACACTATAAAGTGCATGCACCTTCTTATTTGTACACTTACAACAAAAAATACAGAGGATTTCTGCAGCTTAGGCGACGAACAGACAAGCGCATATTGCTCTATTTCATCAAAAGTGTGGGGGATTTTTGCGTATGAAGTATCAGTTCTTTCGAAATAAGTGTTTTGATATGGTGTTTATGAATAATGAAAGCACACAAACAAAACTAGTCAGATATAAGCCCGCGTGAAATTTCTACAAAAAAAATGCGTACGTAGGACGCTCGATGTCTGATTTTTAGTTCGAGTAAATAAATGGAATTTAGACAATGCAACGCATGTCCTGACATGTTAATTATGGCAGGTTTGCCATGCACGCATGCATGTGCAGGGGTAGTCAAAAGTCCACAGGCCTCTGTCCCGTGTAATGCTACGGCAGCATAGCGTGTGAACATTTGACCGCCCCAGTACATTCTGGTATATACGATGCATCACCGCTTATTTACATTTGCCATATTCACGCCATGCCAATATTGGTATCTATCAAGTTAAAATCAGATGAAGTGATCAATGACAAGATTAATCCTCAGGCACGAGATTAAATTATATATTACGGCATATTTTTTTTTTATTTCAGCGCATGATGGAGAAATAGCATCCTGCATGGGCAACCATGCAGGAGTACTGTCTGACCCTGTGCCTATGCCCGTATGACACAGGCATTACAAACGCCGTCTAACCGATAGGCTACATACTTAATGACCAGCGCGAAAAAAAAACGAGAGACGAAGGGAAGAAAGCTCAGTTGGGTGGAAAACTGGGCTAGATGGATCGATAAGCATGCAACCATGCCGACTAGTCTAGGTAAAGTTCGAGCTGCTACGTGGCCGGTTTCGAGGGCCGCCATGTCAATTGCTTTGAGTCGCTAGGGCGGCGGCATTTCGAAGGTCGTCGACAGGGAGGCTTTCGAAGTGTGCCCCTGTGACACGGGTATTACTCTGTAAAAAAGGGTGGCATCGGAAGGGCCAATTTCCTTCGATGCACATGGCTGATAAACTCGCCCGATTGGTCCTCTATTATCACATTTAATCACTGAACATTTTTGTCGTTTTCTCTTCTTCAGCCGAACAAGGAGTGTAAAGCATTCATCTACGTTGCTCCTGGTACTCGTGCTAGGAGAGTGGTCCGTTACTCCTGCCGTTTGGTCCTCCATCACTGAAGCCCACAAATTCAACTTTTCTTCTGCTGCTTACATGTAACTAGCCCAAAGACAAGTAACATGTGCATCAATTTGAAAGAAGTGATTCATTTGAAGCAAATTTGCTTTGTTAATAAATCCGGACAAACTATTGTGACCAGATTTCTCGCTTCTTTTTGTTTAGAGGTTGGGGCGGGAGGCAATCACGTGCCTGTTTTTTATTCGGTGCAGTGAAGTACAAAGATGGGGCAGAGGGCATTTGGCAGGCATTCCCAGATCATGAATTGTAGTTTGCCACTCTCCCTCAACAGAATGGTGTAAAACAGCTTCATCTTAAAGGTACTTATCTACGGGGCAGGAACCTGAGAGCTAATGAAAAGTGTTCAACTTAAATTGAGGACAACGCAATGTGTCGTGGAAAGAAAAATTATAGGTTTAACCTTAAGGGACAGGAAGAGAACAGTGGGACATGTAAGGATATATTCGTCAAGGACATCATCGTCGAGACCAAAAAGAAGAAATATTCATAGACAGGGCATGTAGCGTGAAGGCAACATAAGCTCTCGTCGTTAAAGGGGCCTGCAACACTTTTTTTCAGCTTGGTCAGAAAACGCTGCCGATCGGTAGTCGACGCTCCCGAGAACACGCGAGCCAAACATTAAAGCGCTGTGAGAGTGAGCAACTGGGCGTGTTGGTATTGCATGATTCGAAATAGCAGGCGCAAAAAAGACGACCCACGAAAAGGGACACACACAGGGCACATTTGTGTGTGTTTTATATATATTATTATGTTTTACTTTAGTATCGTTGAATTTCTCCACACGGCGACAGCTACCGCCTATTTCACGGCTGTGGCGCCATTACAGCTCCATCTATTTATATATCGTGTAACATCTATCTACCGAAACCATGCGCTGTCACACCGGTATTGTTTCGCTACTATCGATCGTACTTTTTGGAGGCACATTTCAGGGCCGATTGCCCCGTAATAGCGTGGATAACGCCGCTACACCTTCCGATGCTTCGAGAAATAAAGACAGCAAGTCTAAGATACGCTGTCGGGGTCAGAACTCTTTTGCAGTATCCGTCTCTTCCAAAGTGAATGTCATATCGCTGGCCGGGCGAAACGTACGACTTCCGTCGTTCCGTTTCGGGAGGTTGTCATCCCCAAAGGTTTCTCTGCTTCATTTCATTGTCATGGCGTTTGATATTTAGTTGAGCGAGACCGTAGGTTTGTGTGATTAGCCGCTGCGCATACTATTTATCAGTTGAGAATCGATGCAATTATTAAATGCGAAGCATTTCTTAGCGAACCTCGGGCACTTTGGGCGTTTATATCTACGTATCTATCTATATATCTAGCCGCCTACGTCTGGGCGCTCTGCTGGTCGTCTCCATAACTTATAATATACCAAAATTGGCATAGCAGGGGATCAGTGTATGGTGAACACGATTCACTGGTCATGAAATGAATAACGCAAAATACCTGTCGCGCACGTCATGAAATCCTTTCTCTCAGTCACGTGTGGCACATACACGCATTACACGCATACCAGAGTATGTTATGCGGGTATGTGCCACAGGTGATACAATGTGTCAACCAACACAGTAAACGCGAACACACACATTGACACGCAAGGAAAGTGATAATAATAATTGTTGGGGTTTTATGCCCTAAAACCACGATATGATTGTGAGAGACGCCGTAACGAAGGGCTCCGGAATTTTGACCATCTGGTATTCTTTAACGTGCACCGAGATCGCACAGTACACGGGCATCTAGCATTTTGCATCCATTGAAATGCGACCGCCGCGGCCGGGATCGAACCCGCGACCTTCGGGTCAGCAGCCGAGCACCGTAACCGCTACACCACCGTGGCGGACACAAGGAAAGTGAGGAAGCTGAAGACAGAACACCCCAGGAAGACGCTCAACTACCATGTACTCGTTCACGTGGTCCGCAACGTGGACCACGTCGATTACGCGAAAACCGGGGTCAATGGTTCCTACAATAAATCTGCCGAGGGAACCAGGCCTCTCATCATTACCGGTGACTTCAACATTGATTTATCAAGACCCAACAACGCCTGGTCTTTATACTGCGTGAAAGACGGCTTGAATTTGGACAGGGCATCAAAAGACCTCGCTGCCACGTGCAGGACAGGAGGCGTCATAGATCATTTCATCGTAAGAGGCATCCAGAATTTCCACCAGCTCCGCTATACCTCGCACTTCACTACACTTATACCCCTTGTAACCACAATCACGAACGGATCCAATTAACAAGTCCGGTCCAGCTACTATTGCTGACTGATCACGGTGATGATGACCTTGTTCAAGAACTGTCAAGGACCCCTTCTACACATACACACGGGTTCGTGAAACATGCTTGCGTTCTCCGTCATAACGGACAAGTATAAGCCTAACAACTGTAACGCAACTGTAATAACTACAACTGTGACTGTAACGTACGTGCAGTGCGCCTGCGTGTGCCACAAGGCTGTGTGTATATCCAGGGGAACTTTCCTGAATGAAGCTTAGTTGCGGGTAACGCCTGTCCTGTGCATTTGTGTTTCTTCTTTGTTCTGTTCGGATTCGCGCTATCCAGTATTCAAGAATATAAGCACTACATATCAGCTTATCGCGTCTGGTGTTGGTAGCACCCATGTTTCTGTTGGCATCGTTACTCAACTGTAAACAACTGGTTATATGATACATATACGACTCTTCAACATATGAGTGTGCGTATACCACTTCCATATTTCTCTAGCGTCATTTCGTTACGTTTTGCTTAATGTGAAAAATTACGCCACAGTCACCATCCCGCGTATGCTTCGCATGACATCGATTCCCACGGTCCGTGGGATCTCACGAATTTTTTCGCCTAATTGTGTTCTTCGCTTCAGTGGTCTGGCGTCAGCCATTTACAGGGGAGTAACGTTTCTCTATAATGTCACGTGTTCATGACATTGACTAAGGTAGTAGTGGGCGTGAACTCTGGAGGTAGACCTTGTTGCCTGCGGCTAGCTCGCTGGTCGTGGTTGGCGTCGATGTCTTCGCGAGTTGGGCTGGGCTCACGGCTTGACGGGGGCGTCTGGAGCATGAACGGACAGCACATCCACCAGATGTGACGTGGTCGTGACGTTGACGAAAGTAGTAGTCGGCGTGTTCAAAGACGAAACTGTTTATTTTGGCGAACTTGTGCCCGGAAAATGAAACGTCAAGCTACAAGCAATTTACGTTGTACGTTGATAACAGCGAACAGAGCGTCGGGCTCTGGTAATTTATTATAAAAGCCCGTTGGCTTTTATACACGTGCTATCGAATATTTCAGCGTTATCGGTGGTGACTGCGTAAGCTGTCGAGTAAACTAGACCATTCCCGTCCTGCGCGCAGTCTTAGCAGAATGATCTCGAACAATCGCGAAGCTTCTCAAACGCTGTAGCGCGATGTGCGCCGAGCGTGCTAACAGTCTGTGGGGGTTAAATCCGAATACATCGAAATAAAACACGCGGGACAATATGGCAAAAGAGAAAAATGTTACCGCATACAATGACCAACAACGAGGACATCGCCGTTTCTCCCTTAAAAGATCGAGGGCCACTCCATTCTTTAGGGTGTATCAAAGTTTACCAAGTAAAACACCAGCTATTATTAACCTTCGTTCCTGTCCCTTAAAGGTCCCCTAAACCAACCAGAGGTCGAAATTTAGTTCTGGTATGACAGTTGTGCACGAGTCTAAACGAACACGTAGCCCTCACAATTTTTCGAAACGGTGCTGTAATAGCGGAGTTACACGCGTTTGATGGTCGAAACGCTGCGATCGGTAGTTTCACTCTTTCCTTCGCTACCTTCCGCTCGTCGGCTGGTCTCCTCTCCCAAAGCCTCTTTGCCTTCCTAGCCGAGTGCCCTCCCAATCTCACGTGACAATCCGTCATCGCTCAAGCGCGTTCTTCGAAACGGCGGCCACTTCCGGTTGCCACGACTCCGTTAACTCCGTGCTTCTCGGCTAACCGCTGCTGTTGCCGGGGTTCTACGAATCGTGCCGGTATGGACCCTGTGTTGCGCGCACGCCTTCAAAGGATCGCCAACGTCATGAACCCGTACGGTGACACGTGTCGCGTCTTTTCGTTTTTCCAGTAGGTGCTTTTGCAGCCAAGCACCGCACACTGATGCGTGAAAGCCGTCGCAAGACATTGTCGGATTCAGTCCCCGCAGCTTATCAGACAGCTAAGCGTGACTTTGCTCGTACGCTAGCGATTTGGTAGTTGCATTACCGGCAGCAGTTGCCGATTCGCAAGCGCGCACAGACGAGCAACACGACTAACACGACGAGGAACAGCAGGAGTACTGTCCGACCCGGTCCTTATGCCCGTGTGACTCAGGCATTACAAAAGCCGTCTAACCGATAGACTACATACCTAAAGACCAGCGCGAAAAAAAAAACGAGAGACGAACGGAAGTTCAGTTGGGTGGAAAACTGGGCTAGAGGTTCGGTAAGTATTAACCGTGCCGACTAGCCTAGGCAAAGTTCGAGCTGCTTCACGGCCCGTTTCGAGGGCCGCCGCGTCAACTACTTTGAGTCGCTAGGGCGGTGGCATATCGAAGGCAGTCTACAGGGTGGCTTTGGAAGTGTGCCCCTGTGACACGGGTATTCCTCTGTAAAAAGGGGTGGCTTCGGAAGGGCCAATTTCCTTCGCTGCACATGGCTGATAAACTCGCCCGATTGGTCCTATATTATCACGTGTAATCACTGAACATATTTCTCATTTTCTCTTCTTTAGGCGAACAAGGAGTGTGAAGCGGTCATCAACGTTGCCCCTACGACTAATGCTAGGAAAGTGGTCCGTTACTCCTGCCTTTTGATCGTCTTTCCTGGAGACAACTTCAATGCTTTGTCTGCTGCTTACATGTAACTAGCCCAAAGGCAAGTAACGTGAGCATCAAATTGAAAGTGATTGATATGGAGCAACTTTGGTTTGTTATTTTCGTTCGCACGAACGAAATAAGAATGAAACCGGACAAACTATTTTGACCAGATTCCTGCTTCTTTTTGTTTAGCGGGGGGGGGGAGGAATCACGTGACTGTTTTTTCATTCGGCACAGTGGAGAACAAAGATGGGGTAGAGCGCATTTGGCAGGCATTCCCAGATCACGAAGGGTTGTTTACCACTCTCCCTCAACAGAATGGTATGAAACAGCTTCAGCTGAAAAGTACCTAACTATGGGGCAGGAACCTGCGAGCTCATGAAAAGTGTTCGACGTAAATTGAGGACGACGCATTGAGTCGTGGAAAGAAAAATTGTAGGTGTAACCTTAAGGGACAGGAAGAGAACAGTGTGGGTCATGTAAGGATATATTCGTTAAGGACATCTTAGTCGAGACGAAAAACAAGAAATGGTCATAGACAGGGCATGTAACGTGAAGGCAACATAAGCTATCGTCATTAAAGGGGCCCTGCAACACTTTTTCAGCATGGTCAAAACAACGCTGCCGATCGGTAGTCGACGCTCACGAGAACACGCGAGCCAAACGTTGTAGTCCAGCACGAGGCCTGGGATTTGCAATAAATTCTCAAAGTGAGCTAAAAAGCACTTCCCCTTCTCTCGACAAAAAAAATTATGTTTACGGGGTCACTGCCATTGGCCACACCATGGGATGATTTGAACATGGCGCGCTCGGTAGATACTGAGGCCGCCGCGGCAGGCCGTCACTTGCCCGCGTGCGCGCGCGATAGCAGTGAAAGTACGCCGCGCGTTCGAAGAAAAGAAAGCAAAAGTGCTCAAGGTCACGAGGCACGCGACGTACCTCCTTCCCCCGTGCCAGCTTTCCCTGCTTAGCTTCCAGCGCTTTGGTGGGGACGAGAGAAGGGAGAAAGCAATCCCAGCGTGCGACAAATCTTTGTTAACTCCGCTCATACTGGACAGATTCTAAAAGTTTTTGGCGGTGTTCGATTCGTGAGGCAATAAGTTCCTTTAATGAAGGCTTTCTATGGCTACTTGGAAAAGCGTTGCAGGGTCCCTTTAAGTTTAACAGATTAGATTCCGAGGGAAGGCAAGTGCGTGAGGGGGTGACAGAACGTTAGGTAGACAACAGAGATTAAGATACTTCGCGGCTGTAAAGTGGCCGCCGCAAGGAAATCGAATGTAGAAGAAGAAGAAGAATGTTTTTATTTTCATTGAAATGATTTACAAAAATTGCTGCGAGAACATCCGGATCCGTAGCCGATATGGCTAGTTAAGGATCCGTTACAGACATTGCATATTGTGGTTTATTTAGCGAGTACAATGTTGATATATAAGATTCAATCACAAATCACATTTTAAAATACGATCATGCAAAAAAATAAAAAAGAACAGAATCAATGTGCATGTACACAGAGTTATTAGTTCGATATCAATGTGGTGACTGGTTACTCCCCGACAGGAAGAGTTTCCTGAGCGATTGCGTCATATTTGGCAGGCATTTAATTAGGGTAGGGATACTGTTCCAGATTTTTGCACCAACAAAGGATACTGTTCGACGGCCGTAAACATTGTGGACTATCGGCAGGTTAAGATTTAGTTGTTCCGCCTGTCGAGTGTGACCTCTAGGTTTTATTAAGACTGATGAGTGAAGGGGCACGTTTTTATTCATTATTTTGTGTACTAATGTTGCGCTTTTGTGTTGCCTAGCCATATTAAAAGGCCATTATGTTTAGATTTCTGAAAACTTCAGTCGATGGTGCATTCTTGGGTGCTGATGCAATGGTTCGTACAGCTCTCTTTTGCAAATTGTTAACGACGGAGCAATATGAAGAATATATGTAGCTCCATGATTCGATGCAATAGGTTAGGTGAGAGTGAAAGACGTTAAAGTATAATATACGGAGTGTGTGTAAGTTGAAGTAGTTCCTAGCTTTAAACAATGTAAAGCATACAAAGCTTAGTTTTCTGCACAAATTGTCTATATGTGATGTCCAGTGGAATGAAGGGTCTAGAGTCACGCCGAGGTAAGTATACGCGTTTACCTTGTCAATGCGAGTTTCCCCAATGTACAGACCACATGTTTCAGGTATCACTTTTCGGTTAGAGGCGAAAACAACGTACTTGTTTTTTTTTATTTATTAATAAATTGTTTCGTTTAAACCACTGAGAAGTTGCTTGCAGTTCTTTATTGGCGAGTGATTCGGCTTCCTGAAGAGAGTGACGTGCTATAAGCAAGGCGGTATCATCTGCATATAGAGCTGCTTGCATATGGGTTAAGGATAGAGGGTAATCATTAATAAAGAGGGAGAACAAAATCGGTCCAAGTACTGAACCTCGCGGCAAACCTGTTTCAACGAGTTTCCTGTTTGACTTGTTACCGAGTGTCACAAATTAGCGTGCGTTACCATTTGCTACGTCGAAAGACATAGAGGCCGAGGTGCAGCAAATGAAGGCTCTTGGCATAATCGAAGTCTCAAAGTCGCCCTATAATTCCCCAGTGTTGCTCGTGGACAAACCGGACAAAACCAAGCGTTTCGTGGTTGATTTCCGGCGCCTGAATAACGTCGTAATCGCAGACTCAGAACCCATGCCCAGGGCGGACGCCGTCTTTGCCAGTGCCGCGAACAAGAATTATTTCTCTAAGCTGGATTTCGTAAAGGGATACTGGCAAATCCCGCTTTCCCAACAATCCAAACCCAAGACTGCTTTTTCAACGAAGTCCGGCCTATACCAGTTTCGCTACATGCCCTTCGGCATCAAAACGGCACCCGCCGTTTTCGCCCGGCTGATGCGACTAATTACCGAAGGAATACCCGGCGTCGAGCACTACTACGATGACGTGCTCATAACAAGCGCAACCTGGGAGGAACACCTGTCGTCCCTGAGACAGCTCTTCGTCCGAATTGAAGCAGCAGGATTGACAGTGAGGCCTAGCAAGTGCGAATTCGGAACGGACGAGATTGATTTCCTCGGACACCGCATTGGGCAAAACAAACTTGCGCCACTTGGGAAAACCCTCAGCAAAATCCAAGCCGCGCCCGCACCGAAGACGAAGCGGCAGGTACGAGCCTTCCTTGGGTTAACCAGTTACTACCGGGAGTTTATTCCAAATTACGCCGAGATCAGCAGCCCACTCACAGACCTGACCAAGAAGGGCGAAAACAACGTTGTCAAATGGACCGCGACACACGAGGAAGCGTTTACTAAGCTCAAGCAATGCATTTCGAGCCCCCCCGTGCTTCGCCTCCCCGACCTATCGAAGGAATTCGTACTACGCACCGACGCTTCCGACACCAGTCTCGGCGCGGTACTCATGCAGTCGCATGAGGGAACTCTCCACCCTATAGCCTATGCCAGCCGCAAATTACTTCCCCGAGAAGCCTCCTATAGCACCATAGAAAGGGAATGCCTCGCTTTGGTCTGGGGGATTCAGAAATTTAATATGTACCTATACGGGGTGCCTTTCTTGGTACAGACAGACCACCAGCCGCTCCGTTACATCCAGCAAGCTAAACAACTTAACAGCAGGGTTTTGAGGTGGAGTTTGCTTCTCCAGGAGTATCAGTTCAGAGTCGAACATATCAAGGGAAGCGAGAACGTCGGGGCCGATTACCTTAGCCGAATTTGAATGTGAATGTGTTTAAAGTGTTTTGAGTATGTTCCATTATTATTACACGTGCCAAATGTTTGGCTAGTGAGCCCAAGTGTCGTTTGCGCAACCTTATGTGTACAATGTTATTGATATAATTGTATAAGCGTTGTAAAGGAAGAGCTTTGTTTTGTGCGTTCGCATTGTTCTATACAAAATGTATGATGGCGTTTTGTACTTATATACTTGTGTTTATCTTTCATATGTAGTGACATTGAAATGCCCTGTGAATTGTATTTAGAGTTTTATTGTGAATGTGACGCGCATTGTGTGTGGACTGAGTCGTGGACTCTGTATGTGGGACATTTTTGGTTATGTGTATGTGCGCGCTAATTTGTGTTGTTTGAATATTATGTGATAATATTCTTGAAGTGGGGGGCAGTGTCACGAATTAGCGTGTTATAAAGCGCGCGCGCAGTCGCTTTCAAGCAGCTACGAGACAGAACGGCGCGAGTCGCGCGCCCAAGAAGCGCGAAAGACGAAAAAAACAAGCATCAAAAGACACCGGCGCGCCGTATTCTCCTCACCCACTCGAGCCAGACGCCGTAACCACGATCGAACGCCCGGCAAAGCCTGGATCTTTCTAGAAGGAAAGGGTGACGCATCCGCGAGCGATGCCGTCGCGATTCGAACATACGAGAAAGCTCTCGCCCTTTCTCTAGGCTTGGCTGTATTGCACGCGGAAGAACTCTCCCGACGCTTCTAGAAACCGCGGAAGAAGGGATAAAAGCGTACAAACGACGAGAGCCAGTCAGGAGTGAAGAAGAAGGAGTACAGTCAGTGCATACAGGAGTCGAGAAGTCAGGGAGTGAAGAAGTGGCCCGGTGATGGTGAAGTTATGCTAAGTGTGGCTCCGTTAGCCAAAGAAGACGTGTTTATGATGGTGTGCGGTCAGTCGATCGTCGATCTGGAAGAATCCGATGACGACACCGTGTGAGCCGTGACAAGTCACGACGACGGTTGAGCTACGACGATCAACGCTGGAGCTGGCGTGAGTGTTTCCTTGAAGAGAAGCATTCGATTACCGTATGTATTGTGGACTGGATACGCCATCGTTTATTCAGGACTTTAACGGTCATTGAATAGTTTAATGCATGTGATTGCATTTGTAGCGTGTGATCTGTTTGTTTAGCTCCCGTTGTGTAAACACCATCTGAATTATATTGTGAAGCTGTAACTGGTACCAGCCGAGTGTGCACGTGTTTGTGTTATTTGTATTGCCTTAACTGAGAATATATTTCGTTTTCGTTTGTGTTATCGACTCTCGGCTCTGACTCGGTCTTTGGACCACAACCGGCGTTCGCTGGCGCACCAAAGGACCAACTTTAAATTGTCCGCGCTTTCGTGGTGCGGTTTCGGAGGGCCGTGACGCCAGCCCTTAGAATCCGCCCGGCGATTGCCGTCCCGATTAACGGGATTAGCGACACCGAGTATTTGTACATTGAGTCCGTTGCGACAAATAACTGCGAAAGAACTTTGAAGATATTCCTCTAAATCCATAGCTTTCGAGTTTGTTTAGCAATATACTGTGGTCCACGGAATCAAACGCTTTTTTTATATCTAAGAAGACATCTATGACGAACTGGTTATCGTTTAATGCTCGGTTTACTGTTTCTGCCACAAAGCTTACCGCAGTAGCCGTACTGTGTTCTTTTCTAAAGCTATGTTGATTCGGAGTTAGGATACCGTATTTTGTAATAACGTCCATCATTCTTTTGGCAACAAGCTTCTCAAAAAGAGTGTTCACGTAGGATAGAATCGTTATGGGGCGGTAATTTGCTATGTCGTCAGGGCATTCGCCTTTGTGGATTGGTGTCACCCTCCTTATCTTAAGCTGCTCGGGGTATACGCCTGTCGTGAAGGACTGGTTGAAAATAACACCCAGAGGTATGGATAAGGTTTCAATGTTGTCCTTCAATATTTTAACTGGTATTTCATCATGTCCCAAGGCTTTGTTTGATGACATCTGACGTACAACTGCAATAATTTCAGCTTCAGTAATTTCTCGGAGAAAGAAAGCATTCTTGTGAACAGTAGGGAATGGTGAGTTATATCTTGCGTTTTTACAGGTTGCCGACTGCTTTCCTATGGTTACGAAGTAATCATTAAATAGTTCTGCTCGTTCCATTCCATTAAAGCCTACTATATTTAAGTTTGGTAAAACAGGTTGTTCGGGCTCCGGACTTACAACTGCCTTTATTATACGCCATATTTCCACATTGCGTTACCGTTAGCTTTCGTGATAATGTTACTGTAATATTCCTTTTTTCGTTTTCTCATCATCAACAACGACAGATTGCGCGCGTTTCTGTATAATTCTTTAAATTCTTTAATTCTTTAAACATAAGTGCGGCCTTTGCCTTGTAGTCAGGCTGATGGTGATGACAGTGAACTGACATGCCAAAGCCATGCCGATAATATGGTGTTTCAGCGTAGCATTACTGTAGGTTAAGTACAGAAATACCGAACCGTCGCGGTCTGCCCTTCGCTATTTTGATCTGTAATAATTTTATAGGCCACCATAAACATCTCATTATGCTACCGCTACCTTCGAGCGACTCGCACGGCTAAATATGTTCAGTTCGCGGTACACTTAGCACTGAACATTAATACCTTAGGGTAAACGGCACGCTATGCCTTCACTGCTAAAAGAGACCGCTATTACTGCAAGCATCCGTGCGACCAGTATACGCGCAGAATATTTATGCGCGCGCAGCATCTACCCGCCATGGTGTATCGACAGGTAGCGTGTCGCACCGCTAAGTCAAGGACGAATGTTCGATACCTGACCACGGCTGTCGCTTTAGATGGCGGTGAAGTTTCAGGAAACTCGCGTCGTGCCTTGGATGAGGCATCTGAAGGCTCACTCACACCTGCGACTTGCACCGCGGTCGCGCGACAATTTGCAACTGGCGACCAAAAAGCGACTCAAGGCGACCGATGTTCACATCAGCGTGCAACGTACGCTCGGCGCCACACGAAGTACACGTCTGCTCGCATTGCCATTGCCCCATAAGATAGGCCGACGTCCTGTTCCTGCGCATTTGATTGGTTCAGAGGTGTACGACTGCAGTCGCGCGACTTAAAAAATTAGCAGTGAGCGACTTAACCAGAGCAGTCGCTTTGCGACCAAAGCGGCTATTTGCAACTAACTTGGTCACGCGACCGGTGCCAGTCGCAAATGTGAACGAGCGTTAGATGCCTCATCGGACTGAAGAGTACGACAATTCATGAATGCCTGCCGAGTTGATGCACTACTAGACTTGACCAAGTCCTTCGTTCTATGTTAACTTTCCTTCACGAAACAGTTAGGCATCTCCTATGCTTCATATTCAATTTGGCACTTTACTTATGCCTGCATTTCCCATTATTTCGTGCATCTCTATCTCTTCCTTTCTCTATCTCTTTTTCTTTTTCAATTCTCCATAAAAGCAGGCAGGTGCTGTGCACGTTGTCCACCTGCTCTCTCACTCTTTCGTCTTTGTCCTTCGTGTGTTGGCTCACGTTTCCTTGTAACATAATATTAATCATAACTAGAGATGTTATTGTCACACTGACGGCAAACGTACCTTCGTTGGGTTTGAACACCAACTCGGCTTATCCTTTCTTTTTCTTCAGTGCAGCGCTTCGGAAACCTGCGAAACGTGGGATAAAGCGTGAGCGCGCTGGCATAATGATATACACAAAAGACATCCAGGCTTGCGTGGAACATGCAGCCCAGTCACAGCAAAAGCTGGAAGAGCGGCCTTGCTAGAGCCTGTTGTTTACTCTCATAGGGCAGCAAACACCAGCACACATGTAAGGTTCCCACTACACCATAAATCATCATAATTTTTACGAAATAGGGAAGCACCAACTTTGCCATTATTCGTCATTCTGCGGAAAAGCGTGGTACCCGACACACATCTAATAATAATGTCAGGGGTTTAACGTCCCAAAACCACGACATGATCGTGAGGGACGCCGTAGCGGAGGGCTCCGGAAATTTCGACCACCTGGGGTTCTATAACTTGCACCTAAATGTAAGTACGCGGGCCCCAAACATTCTCCCCTCCATCGAAAATACAGCCGCCGGGCCCAGGCTTCGATCACGCGACCTTCCCGACACACATCTATAAGGCATTATGTGCACTTTGTGCTATGGTTGATGACGCTTAAGAATTGTGGCTGAGCCCCGGGCAGCATTGGACGCGCCAGGATTGTTTTGGGCGAGCATGGCTGGTGGCGTTACGCGACGATCCAAGCGGAGCTCCTGTGAGAACGTGCGAGAGGACTTGGGGATCCAAAAGCCCCGTCCACCACTTGCGAGGAACCGTTTTTTCTTGCGTTAGCTACACTGGCCTAGCCGAGCCAGTTTCGCATGGCTCCTCAAGAGCCGTGCTGCGCATTCCGGAAGATCAGTGATCTCACACAGCTGGCGCATCGGAGCCGGCACCTCCCGCGCACTCCGCCGCTGCGGCGCGCGACTCGCTGTCGCCGGTCTGCGCATTCCAGAGGAGTGACGTCGTAGCCGACGTAGACTCACAGTGGCGCCGGCGCGCGGGCAGCTATTCGCCTTCGCTCGGCAGTCGCCGTCTGACACTGCGCTGGAGCTGCTTGATAGCGCCTCTGACTGGCGTTTGCCAGTGTGGTTTAGCCATGGAGAAGGAGAGCGCGAATGCTGCTCGACGGCGCAGAAGAGCGGAGAAGCTTAACTCATCGGATCCCGAAGTAGTTGCCTGGCAAAATAAATATAGATGTGCCACATAATATGTATTACATGTGTGTGTCATTGAAGCAGCAGTATGCATGATAATCAAGCTAATCCTAGACAATCAGGAAAGCTAAGAACAATCAGCTGAACCTTTGCTAACGCTACGTTATCCTGGCATAGCCGAGCTAAGCCACTGCAACATTTTTTTTTTCCAGTCGAGCTCGAGCTGTCACACACTGATGATGATATATGCAGATGAGGAAGTTGTGCAATGATGGTGATATATATCTGTTGCGTTCGCAACATTAATAATTTTAAACAGTGCAATATTATCTAGCCATTTATTTCGCGAATTATCTGGCATTTGGATTAATAGCAGTGCTGGGCACTATCAAAGATACATGTATCTTAGATACTCTTTGGGTATCTTGTATCTGCATCGCGAAACGTCTCGCAAGACGTGTATCAGTATCTGTAGTTTCGATATATTCAAGAATGTATCGTGTATCTTAAGACACAAGATACTGCGATCGCAACCCCACGGTGCGAAACAATAAACGTTGGTTGGACTCCACTTCTCAAGCTGATACTGCTCCCACTAAGCCACCAGATTAAAGCTAAAGATAGTGGAATTTTATCTTTCCGCCAGAGTTGTCCAGCGAGGGCGGACGATGAGCTCTGAGCTTCCCTATTGAGGGAGCAGAGTCACGTGGTGGCGCTCGCGTCACCTCAAAAGACAAACGCACGAACTCCTACGCCCAGACGAGCTTTGTTTTCACGGGTTCTTTTTGCTTTTCAGTTTTGTCAGTGCTATGACACCTTGCTCTTTGCCACTGTCCTGTGCCGCGTACTCCAATGCGTGCGATGTCTTTTGCACAAGTTCTGATGTCGCTGTAGTGTCGTTATTGAAGTCTCCCTTGCTTGGTGCTCATTCATTACGAAGTCTGAAGAATGCAATAATTGTGAGTTCATTTGCGTCTCGTGGCTTTCACACATCGGCGATTTCATGGTTCTCGTGGATATAAGTTTGACTTACATGCAATGAGATTGACTTACATACAGGCAAGGTTCGAATAGCTATAGCACCACTGGTGCCAATGCAGGATCTAACAGAACAAGCATTCCCTTAACAGAAGCTATTTTGGCGTACGTGTCTTTTTTCTTTTATTCAATGAGTTTTCAAGATCATAATTTTATTGTTAGCACAAGTTCCTTCTAAGCTGTCCTTTTCCATCTCATACATTACCTTTGTCTCTGTATTGTTTTTTTTTTGGGGGGGGGGCGGTCTGCTTACGGCAATATTTCTTTAACATACCGGAAAGGTAAGCTCTCTGCTTTATTCTTACTTTTAGCCGTCTGCATTATTCCTGCTCCTGTTTACAGACTTACATTCCGCAACTTACTGTATGTCAAGGCGATGTTGAGAACAAATATATAATAACCTGCGCGTGCCTGGAGTATACAGTAGCAAAAATTCTGCTTAGTGCTTAGTAAAATAGCGAAATTGAGTTTTCATTGTAACAAAGTAAATTATTAGGAGCCATCTCAAAGGTGTTAGCAAATGGAATGAAGAAACATTATTATACAAAATGCTCCGTTTTTTAGTAAGCGTGCCAACGAGCCGGTTTACGCTATTTTGCATACGCACAGAACTTTCTGTGGTCTTACCTTAAATGCCTAATTGTCATAGCTATTAGGGATTACCCACCGCTGTCGTTGTTATGGTGCTTGAATGCTGAGCCGTAGGTCGCGGCGACCGCAAGTTCATGCCTGTGTGCTTGTAATTAAGCTTTAGAACACCACGTGGTCGAAATTTCCGGAGCGCTCCCCTTCGGCGTCTTTCATAATCATATCGTGGTTCTGGGACGTAAACCACAACATTTATTCTGTGTTACTTAGTTACATTTGTTTTGCTATTTTAGTATTCACTAATCACCAAATGGAGCTGTAAATAGCAATATAGTGTGAATGCCGGCGGTGTCCTGCGGCGCTTTGTGCAACTACAGAATATGTCTGGCACGTTTTCTAGGCTGCAGATGTCTTCTCATAGCAGAAAAACCGTTAAGAGATCGCGCATTACTGAGTACGTCACTAAGGAAAGCTTTATGCCAGCAGATATGTAGAATATAATAGTCATTGCAGTTTTATGTCCTCTAAGTAAACGCGATGCGTCGCAAAGAACATCGCTACTAACGTTGTTGCTGATGTGACCTGTCGGGTGATCGGGTATTGCGAAAACCGTGATGCATTTACGGGCAAGATAGAATTCCACAGCAGTATTTGCACCTATGTGCGGAAGCTTCTTATTGAAGTTCCTATTGAAGATGGCAACCCGCTAGCTTGTCGGCAAGCAGCGCACTGACTCCACCCAATTGTAAAAGCGACAAGCAAAAACCGACATCCGCGAAGTGTATAAAGAGCCGTCATGTTAAGGAGCTAGAGCAACCCAATAAGTTGTTCCGGAATGAACGTGATATACTTTGAGCATGAAATACAAAACTTTTGAAATACGAACAGACACTTCATTCAAGTCAGACAAAATTGGCCGCAGTTAATAAATTTTCAATCGAACATTTTCGTGCACCGGCGTGAAGTGCTACATTACCGTATATACAGATATATAGTAACCAATTTCCGAATGTATCAAAGTATCTTAAGGTACAATTGGAATGTATCGTATCGGATACAATCAGCGTTGTGGTATCTTGTATCTGTATCTCAAAAACTTCTTGCCTGAGTATCTTGTATCGTATCGCGATACAATTTCAAAGTATCTTTGCCCAGCCCTGATTGAACAGTAGACTGCCCCATAATTTGTTAGATCACCAGAAATGGTGGGAGGGGGTGTGTTGCTTATGCAGGCAATCTGCTAATGAGGGCTCGTGTTTAGTTAGGCTATTCGGCGCATTCTCGCGTCAGCAAGGCATCGCTCACTTTTGTGCGAGGCTTTCGCGCGTATCCTTCGCACTTTATTTCGTTGCGCATGTGTTATTTACAGGTGTGACACTTCAAGGAATCTAAACTAGCCCACATGATTTGTAGGTAACCGTTCCTGTTACTGCAGACTGCTTTCGCTGATGCACGGCCTGTGTGCCCTCTCACTTCGTGACGGTGATTGCGGCACGCTGCACGAAGAAGCGCTGCCGCGCTGCGCTGTGTAATGCTGCCAAAATAAGCCTTTCGCGTCTGGTGTATCGCTACGTTTGCTTTTTCTTCATTGCAACGTGAGCTTTTTAAGTATTGTACTGTTCTGCAAGTGATCCGTTGAATGATATTTTTAATGTGAAATTATCTTGCTGTATATTAAAAGTACACTATTTGTGCCAAGAAAACATGGTTGTCAGTCCACCGCGGTGGAACAGTGGTTATGGTGCTCGGCTGCTGACCCCAAGGTCGCGGGTTCGTTCCCGGCCGCGGCGGTTGCATTTCGATGGCGGCGAAATGCTAGAGGCCCGTGTACTGCGCGATGTCAGTGCACGTTAATGAACGCCAGATTTCGAGAGCCTTCCACTATGGCGTCTCTCATAATTATATCTTGATTTTGGGATGTAAAACCCCAGATATTATTAGTATTGAATAAGCTGGTGTCTCAAATCTCTTTTATTTATCTTCCTGTTCTCTTGAATACGACAATTAACGAGCCGTAAAGAAGCTAAAAAAATGCCGTAGTTAGCATGACGATTTCGCGCCATGTAGTGTGAAAGCGCGACGTCGCCACCGATGCCTGTTGTGACGTCATATACTTTTTTCTTTCTTTTTGCTGTTATTGTTTCCAACGAAATATATTTGGCGATGGTGACAACCAGCCGTAAATGTTTTGAAAAATGGACTTCTGTGAAAGTTTCGCTGCTAGTTGACATATGTCTTGGTAAGTATACAGTGATGTCGCCAAAAGCATGGACGCAATAAGCATCGAGAATATTTAGCAGTAACAAGTCCGTGTTGTTCTTCGACAGTCGCATTGTGTGTTTTTTATCTAGCAGAACAGCAGCATCAGTCACCAGACTTTCTCGCCAGCGCATCCATCAGCGGCCGCAAAGCAAGAGCCAACAGCTGTTCCCCAAAACGTCTTCGAAGCCAACAAAATGCGGGATCCATCAGGCTCAGAGACCACGGGTCTCCCAGGAATGAAGCGCGCTATCAAACAACACAAGGTGTTTGAGCGACACACAGCTGCGCCCAGTCTGTTTACGCTCCGTCTGGTGTCGAGAGTACGAGCTACACGAGAACACGGCCGGCGCCCCGCAACAGCTGCGCCCGCTTATACAACTCGCTCAAGTTATAGCGAAAACAAAGATGCCCTGTGGCCTCCTTCTTTTTCCTTTTCCACGCGCCTAGAATGCAGGCAAGATCAACAACCGGAAACAGTCAACAACTACGCCGAACGGACAACAGCCTATCGATTAAACGGATATCGCGTGTACGCCGACGATGCCCGCGCAGTCATCACTTTACAGCGCGCGTCTGAGGCCTCCGGGAAGCATTTTGTGTCATCCAGAAAGGTAAGTGACTGCTCAGATAACGTCGTGCAGAAAAGAGGCGTGGTACAACCAGTGCAATCAACATCATCAGGTATTTCGCGTGCTTGTGTATACCTTATCGCCAGTGACAGACTCTGGAATCAACTATTATTCTTCACCGTTTAAACACTGCCGTTAACAACAACAATGGCCTTACTTCAGGCAGTTGCGAGCAGGCCCGTAGCCAGGAATTTTTTTCGGGGGGGGGGGGGGGGCACGCAGAAAACTTTGACTATCTGAGACAAACACCTGTTTTCATTATTTATTTTTGGTGAAAACACCTACTTCAAAATTTCGGAGGGTAGGGGCCGGGCCCCTAGCCTTCCCCCCTCCCCCCCTCCCCTGGCTACGGGCCTGGCGGCGAATATGATCTTCGTTCCTGTTACTAAAAAGTAAGCTCGAAGAAAGTGTAGCAGCAGGGGAAAACCCATCTGTGAGTAAACTATATCGCCCGGTTTATACAACGGTAAAGGCAATCACTGCGAGCTCCATACATCGGTCAATAATTTCTATGGCCGCGAGTCCTATTATTGACAAAGCCGCCCTGCAGTGACCACCCTTCGACGAGTTCACCGTTCCGTGACGCCGAAAACATATTGTTCATTTCTTCGGAGATTGATGTTCTCTCTTGTTCAATGGGACTACTACTCCATTGTTCCCAGAGGAACAATGGAGTAAAAAAGGCGTGAAAAAAGGCGCTGCTAAACGCTTAATCTGACGCTTCTACACATGCCGCTACTTGGAACTGCGCGTAGTATTGCGTGCTGGAGTTACGTAACAGCTTTCTTTTCCCGATGAATCCTACGTCGCCTATCCGGCAGCACAGTTTGGCAATACCTGCTGGCAAGTGCTGCCACCTCGGCACTACGGATGTAACCATTGCGTATGGCAGCTAAAACGCGCGTACTTCAAAGAAATTTTACATTTTCTTGCAGCTACGCTGGTTGTACTCTCGTAAAGCTACTGCGGTTCATTTGTTATAGTGGGAACAAGAAAATATACGAAGCTTATCGTGAGTATAGGAAGTAGTGTCCGCAATACACGTTGAAAGATGCTTTTGTGGAAAGCGAAAAACGCATAGTTTGGCCTCCACGTTCGTAGAATGTTTATTTCGTCAAAAACGAGAGAATTCAGATGCGCTTTCAGCAGTCTAATCTAGTATGCTATCCCGCCAATGGGGTGTGCATGCCATCGCGCGGATGCGGAGATACTATCAGGACACAGATGCCATGCAACTAGAGAGGTTATGGAGGCTTCCACATCTATAGAATCGGAGGCGCAGGCATCAGTTAAACATCACTGTCTCTGACAGACAAGGAGTTTGCCTATTCGCTCAGCACGGGTTGCCTTAAGTTTTATGTAATGTTACTTGTTAACTTCTTGAACACTTCTCTGAAGTTTCGATGTGTTTTACTCTTACCTTCATGTATTTCTTCGAATAAAATTTTCAGTTGCGAGTCAGTGCTGGTCTGTATCCCTTCTGTTTTCCACTGACTTCGTCTTTTCGCACTGCACTGAAGATGCTACGCTATCAACTAGCCCAGCTTCCGATCCAATTGCCATCACACTCCTTCCATTTTATTTAGACAGAAAAAAAACGTTAACAAGAAACGCGGTGAACAGGTTTAGACACTCTAACGTAACTCTATAAATGCTCTGAGACACCACTGACCGAGCTTCCGTAACTTTTACCAACCACCGCCGACGTGACGTCAGCAGCTTTTAACTTTTTCAGGCAGTACGCATACACTGCACCTGTCTCTCCTTGCGCAACGTCAGCTGCCCACTTCATCGCACAATCTCTTATCACGCACACCGCTAGCTCAACACGTGCCGTGCTTACATAGAAGTTTTTCTCTTCTTTTGTTTTTTCGTTTGCTGGTAGCATTCGATGTTGCTGCGCAAAGGGCTCTTCGCTCGCTTGGCTGTCAAACGCGTCCCCGAGGGCCCGTGTTGGGAAACTGGGGTGCTATCGCGGAACGATTCTATTTTTTATTCCAATGCTTTTCGTGCATTTCGCGCTTGGCCATTGGTCAGAACGACGGTCCGTCCGCGTTATCAACGCGATCAGCCAGCCGCGAGTGGTGGATGATAAGAATAGCATAGAATATGGCATAGAATCGGAAATAGCATCGTTCCGCGATTGCACCCCTGTGACGGCAATCAGGAGACTTCAGTTCACGGCCGTGTTCGACAGCTACAAATTCGTCGTGCGACGATCACTAGATCTCGACATTTCTAGCTCCTGTCTTTTGTTGGCTGAGTGCGTCAACGTTTCGTGTTCGATAGCATCGTCCGTGTAGCCTCAGCGGTAGATAAGAGAGACAGCACTGCGGAAGGATCGAATAGTGAAGTGTGGAACAGCGTCGTGTATATACTGCTGTGTCCTTGACTTGTGGCAGCAACGTGAGCTGTTTCAACAAGCGTCAGCTCGTAGCAAGCACACAGTTTGTTAATTTCGACCCCAAAGCGTTATTTCCGTCTTCTATGCACGTTGCGGACCTTTGAGGACTCTGTCTGGTACAGTATTTATCGTGTGTTAAGTAAGACAGTCTTGGAAATTGGGTGTTTACATATTCACACTATGCATATCGCGCTTAATACATGAAGTAAACGAAATACAGTAACCTATTACTAAGGCACAGCTGCATTACCGAAAGAAAAGTTTGCCCTAAGAAAGTTCACAAATGTCGTATTAATCAAAGGAGTAACACATCACTTTAAAACATACTGCAACAGTTAAACGGCACAGGAAGCTCTATCGTTTGACAAGTGTAGCAAGGCGCACAAGTTACGGATACAAAGCAAAAGATAGCCGCGTGAATTCTTAATGTCTTAACGAAATGAACTGGCATAAATTCTCGGAACATAGAACATATTACATGCGAAGGTAGCCATCCGTGGAAAAATATTTTTGTACAAACACCGTTTAAAAGCAGAAGCAATTGCGCTACTGCTGTGCTAATCAAGCAGCCTTACAATGTGTTTAATTTGACCTGCCCATCGCTAAACACGCATATGAAAATTAGAACTTGCTTAACTTCCTTTCTCGCCACTTAAACGGCATTCCTCCAATAAACAGTAACAATCTACGTGTTTAAAAAGTCCACTGTAATAGTAAATATGAATCAGTACTCAGTTTTTTTTTAGTCAATGAATAATGTTTGGAGATTTGAGTCATCACATATATCAAAAGAAACGTCACTATTGAATTTATAGCCTTCCGCCGCTTAAAGCCAAATTTGGATAAAAAATTAGAACGCGCAGCGTATGAAAAATTATCTGAGATCGAATATAGAAATAATTTTATATAAAGAATAGATTGGCGTAATTTAATTCCATTGCGATATGCTGTTTGCCTTGCTGAGCTGTTGACAAGGTATAGTAATAAACGCGTTAGTTAAAGATGGGTGTGGTAAGCGCTCACGGCCATGAAATGGTGGGACAAGTTACGATTTCGCCATAGGTATCATCTTGTAGGTTTTCACTGCCACTAGCAGCCTCTTTGTCTAAAATTTGTTACAGAACAGAACTGCGAACAGACTTTCTTTCATTTCAATTTGACTTTATGCTTAAGAAAGCAACAATGTTTTGCGCGGCGGATGAAAATGCTCAGAAATCTTCGACGATGGGCTTAGAACCAATCCACTGACCTTCACATTTGACGGGCGGTAGTACAGGAGCGCTAAATGTAAGACAATAGTAGCATTGCACATGTGAATATATGGAGCAATCGAAGGAGTCCGCCATCCTAAGTTGACATGTCATATCAACTTGAATAGTCCTATATGGCAATACGTCCAAATATATATATGAGCTTTGTAGCTGCTCAATACAATATTAGCGAACAAATAAAGCAGGAATGATGCTAATATATTTGCATAATACGTTGCATGCAGAGATATACATATAGAGACTACGTGACGTTTCAAGCACGTTTCAGGTAATATTATAATAATTGCTGATGTTTTATGTCCTATCACCGCGATATAATTATGAGGGACGCCGTAGTGGAGTGCTTCGGAAATTTCGACCACGTAGGATTCCTTAACGTGCACCTAAATCTAAAAACACGGGCCTCTAGAATTTCGCCTTCATGGGAATGCGGCCGCGATTCAATCCCGCGAACTTCGGGTCAGCAGCCGAGCACCATACCAACTAGAACACCGCGGCGCGTGCACGTTTCAGGTGTTTCGAGCAGTATTGTATGCGTCACCGAAAAAAAAGTAACTAAATACATTACTCATTACGTTGACAAAAAAGGAACGCGTTACCGCTACCGAAAAAAAGTAACGCACGTTACTTCTGCCGTTACACCTGGGTCCGAAATTTGAATCAGTGCGCCCTCGCTGCAGGAAACAGAATAACAATTTAATAAACCTCATATTTATATTTGATATAAACCCTCTAACCAAAACAATGATTTTAGCTGAATTACTTCTATAACTAGAAAACTTTGCAGAAGTGTGCCGGACCCTAGCAATATTATATAGGCATGATGTTTACTATAGAGCTGCGTGCGACGGCTTACAGCTTCGTGACACATGGTAAAGCCATTTGTCAAAGTTACAGTAAATAGAAAATAACATTTCATCATCAGCGCTCTCCGGAAAGAAAGCATCCCTGACCTTTAAACAAATTTACAGTAATTCTGATGGCGTGCTTCTACTAGCGTACAAAACATATGTGCGCATCTTGTAGGAATAAAGAAATCCTTCACTTACATTCAGGGGCGTAGCCAGAAATTTTTTTCGGGGGGGGTTCAACCATGCTTTATGTATGTTCGTGAGTGCCTTTGTATGTGTGCGTGTATATATACGCAAGCAAAACTGAAAAATTTCGGGGGGGGGGGTTTGAACCCCCCCACCCCCCCCCCCCCTTGGCTACGCCCCTGCTACGCCCGGCTTACGGCCCGTGCGAATTTTGGAGGACTGTGCGAAAAGGCTGCCGCAAAAACTG